>NW_024535981.1:0-20677 GCF_016097555.1 Gigantopelta aegis
AGAAATGGAATAAATGCAGACGCCACTTGGTGGCGGCTCTTTTAAGAGCCAAACAAATCACACGAAAGTGGTTTTATACATAATTGCATATATTTGAATTTTTATTTCACACGCACAAGACACAGTATTGTAAATGCATACTCCCGAAAAGGGACACACACCTACTTTGTTTTTTTCCCGCTCTCCACATAATGTGTGTTTTACTCATCAACACCCCTACCCAATCAAAAACAAAAAAGAATACGAAACGATCCTTGTTTACAGACACCTTCAGCACAATAAAACATACAATCTACACGCGCGCACGCATACAGTAACATGGCACGAACAGACAACTGGCCCACCACAACTCCCCCTTACACAGCATCTTTTCAAATAATTGTTTACACTTTCTAAGCCTCAAAAAATTCAGTGACGTCATTTTGTCATTGTAACACAAGGGCGATGTTGAACTTAGTGGGTAGAACGCTTACCTGAGGCGCGATGCGTTGTACGATAGGAAGGCGATGGGTTTTTATCCCGTCCCAACCATATTTCTTTCTCTTTTTCTTTTTCATATCGTTGTTTTCGCCGTGGAAGGCAAACTCTGCTTCCAAGCGTCAAACAATTGCGTGACGTCATTTGTCATTGTAATATTACGGCAATACCAAGTTTACTGTGTAGAGCGCTCACCTGAGGCGTATTATCTTATAGGATACGAACTATAAGGTATCTTTCCGTTTACAACCAGTGCACAGCGATTCTTAAATAAGTCTTTATGCTGTGGAAGCAAAACTTCGTTGCGAAGCGTCTAACAATTGTCGTGACGTCATTTGTCATGGTAAGACAATGACAATATCTAGCTTAGTGGAGAACCCCACCCCACCCCACCCCCGCGCTAAATTCGTGAACATGCGCCTGGCCCCACCGAACGCCATTTTACCTGTCCGTCGAAAAAATAAAACAAAAATGAATGCTGAATGTTAAATTCCGGAATACTACATACGTATACCTTATTTACATCAGTTGTTGTCCTACGGCCATACCACGTTGAAAGCACCGGTTGTCGTCCGATCAACGAAGTTAAGCAACGTCGGGCCCGGTTAGTACTTGGATGGGTGACCGCCTGGGAACACCGGGTGCTGTAGAAATTTTTTCTATTAACAAAATAATATTTTAATTTACTTTAGAATATCGATTTTATTTATTAATTTTATTTTCATTTTTTCATTGTATTATTTTCCATGATTATTATTATTATTATTGAGGCTAGTCATAAATAAATTCATCTATAAAGGAGCACTGTTTGTTTAAGGACCAGGGCAAAGAAATTAACAGTTAAAGTTTTAACGAAGGTACCTACCCGTTATTCTAATTGCCTTGATTACGTCATTGAGTTTGTTAATTAGATCAACTAATTGACTGGCACTTGAGTGGTCTGGATTTGTGTACAATGTGTATATTGCTGACGTGACATTGAGTATTAGTTCGTGTCATAAGGAATATAAAGTGCATGTTTCTCTTCTCTCTGTACATTTGATTTTTATAATTACGACACTGCAGTTCAATATAATGGAGAAATTCAATCTATACGCCGAAATCTACGATTCTGAGAATCGTTTCAGACGAGCCTGTGAGCAGGTCATCTTCCTTAACGACAGGCTAGAAGACCTCCAGATTCGCTATGATAAAGCGAGAATCGACAACCACAAGTCATTCCGTTACAACCTGCGACTGAAGATGGCAACAGTAGAGGGAGTCCGGAACTCTTACTACGAGTATGCTTGCTGGAAAGCAGAAATGGTTGCAGAGTTGAGGCTGAAGGTGGCAATCGTCTCCCCCGAATCCGAAGATGAAGAAATGGAATAAAGGCAGACGCCACTTGGTGGCGGCTCTTTTAAGAGCCAAACAAATCAGACGAAAGTTTTTTATACATAATGGCAATATTTGATTTTTATTCACACGCCACAGACACAGTATTGTAAATGCATACTCCTGAAAAGGGACAACACCTACTTTTTTCCCGCTCTTTCCACATAATATTGTTTTACTCATCACCACCCCACCCAATCTAAAACAAAAAGAAAACGGAGTACACCCCATTTTACTTGTTTACACACTCAGCACAAAAAACACTACATCTACACGGCGCACGGACATGCACGAACAAACAACTGCCCCCACACAATCCCCCCAACATATCTTTTCAAATCATTGTTTACACTTTCTAAGCCTCAAAAAATTCATGTGACGTCATTTGTCATTGTAACACAATGGCGATGTTGAACTTAGTGGGTAGAACGCTTACATGAGGCGCGATGCGTTTGCCATGAAGGCGATGTTTTTTACCCGTCCCAACCATATTTCTTTCTCTTTGGAAACTTCATATCGTTGTTTTTGCCGTTGAAGGCAACCTCCGCTTCCAAGCGTCAAACAATTGCGTGACGTCAATTTGTCATTGTTTTTACGGCAATATCAAGTTTACTGGGTAGAGCGCTCACCTGAGGCATATTATCTTAAAGGATACGAACTATAGGTATCGTTATGTTACAACCTTTGCACTGCGATTATAAATAAGTCTTTATGCTGTTAAGCAACAGTTCGATTTCGAAGCGTCTACAATGCGTGACGTCATTTGTCATTTTTAGCAATGACAAATCTAGCTTAGTGGAGACCCACCAACTTCAAAATGTAATAACTTTATCAAATTTTGGAATTTCTTATTACAATGATGCAGCTGAATGATTTTTTCTGTCTACATATGTTCTATCTGGCCCCACAGTGTTTGTAAACAAAAAATTTGGTATACCTTTCTTTTACATCAGTTGTTTTCTACGGCCATACCACGTTGAAAGCACCGGTTGTCCGTCCGAAACGAATTTAAGCAAACGTATATATCAGCCAGATTTCATACTCCATTTTTAATGAAAAATCAAACTTATGTTTAAATTCTTTGAAAAACAAAAAATATAAAACTGGCTGATATTTTGAATTATACCGGGATTTGTTACCGGTGGAGGCTTAGTCGAAATATAAAGACTGAATATCATGATATGTTGGCAGCAGTTCTGTTTCACTGCTTATGGTGTAATGTCTGAAAATTCGCTTCCTGGTGAAACAAATGTTTTTACACTAATATTAAATTTCCGGGACAAGTTAGACATTTTTCTTGATATTAATTTTTTGAACTGCTGTATTTACTTAAATTACTTCAATAACTATATTAGTACTAATTTCACAAAATTTTAAAAGGCAAACAGTTTAGAATAAATGCATATTAATATGGGTATTGTTATAGATTATTAGGCCAGTTGGAAAATAATATTTACTGTGATGAAGACAACTTTGGAATTTGAAGACTTAGTCACCAAAATTGCTCATACATTATTTTCCTACCTAAAGATTTAACTATGCAACACCACCATTTTTCAATTTCCAGTGTTTTAAACTGAAGATAACAATATGTGTCATGTGCCAGTGTCTGTGATACCTTATTGATTTAAGTATTTTCTTGATTTGGAAGGATGTTTGTAGTAATGACCACTGAATAAGCATACTGGTTTATTCTGCCATCTGTATTACAAAAAAAATGTTAACCTTTTTGGTGTTATTTTTCTGCAACAAACCTGACAAAGTATACCATCAAATGCTTTGCTCTCAATTACTGAATACAGTTTTCAAGAGACGTTTAATAGGCCGCATCAATGGGGGAATGTTATATTGTTAAGTTTTTTAAACAGGATATTGAGACAGTACCATACTTTTGAAAAATATACTTTAAAAATAGATTTCTGCATTTATAATAAATATATAAAAGAATAATGTCTTTTTAATCTAAATACTGATAATAGTTTTAAAACCCACTGAATACTATTTATTTAGTCTATATCTTTAAAAAATTACATTTACTTGTAGATAGATATCCCTCAATTTTATTTTTAATTTTTGCGTGTGCAATGTGTGCAATAATGTGAGAAACTCATTAAAGTGTGGATGGTTCATGTAGTTTCTATGTAAAAAAAAAAAGTTGTGTGATCTTTACTTATTTTTATATGTAACTTTTGCTATTTTTATGCAAATTGAGTTTCACGAATCAAAAGATCCCTAAAAAACGGGTGTCGTCCATCAACGAAATTAAGCAACGTCAGAGGTTTCATTTTTACTTATGCTACTTGGATGGATACCGCCTGGGAAAACCGGGTGCTGTAGAAATTTAATTTCTATTAATTCAAAAAATATGTTAATTTACTTTAGAAAATATTTATTTATTTATTTATTCATTTTTTCATTCCTTATGGTATGGCACCATCGATTCTTATAATTTCATTGAGGCTGGTCATAAATACTTTCATATACAAGGAGCACTGTTGTTTTAACCGGGGTAATTGAATGAACATATCAGGCCTCAACGACAGGTAATTTCGTTATTCTGTTGCCTTGATTACGTCATTGAGTTTGCTAATTCGATATTTTTATTGACTGGCAGCAGTGGTCTGGATTGTGTATGTATGCTTGCTGCGTGACATTGAGTATTACATCGTGTCAAAAGGATATAAAGTGTTGTCCCAGCTCTTCTCTCTGTACATATTGATTTTTATAATTACGACACTGCTGTTCAACCTACATGGAGTAAACCCCAATCTATACGCCGAACACTACGATTGCATGAGGCAGGAATTCAGACGAGCCTGTGAGCTCGGTCAACAAGTTAACAACACAGCTACAAGACCTACATGATATCGTCTATGATAAAGCGAGAGTCGATCAACACAAGCCACTCCGTTACTGTCTGCTGCATGAAGATAATCACAGTCAAACAGTCCGGAACTATTTGCTACGAGTAAACTTGCTGGATTTTGCAGAAATGGTTGTAGAGATAGGCTGTAATCTGGCAATCGTCTCCCCCGAATCCGAATCCGAAGATGAAGAAATGGAATAAATGCAGACTCCACTTGGTGGCGGCTCTTTTAAGAGCCAAACAAATCACACGAAAGTGGTTTTATACATAATTGCAATATTTGATTTTTTATTCACACGCACAGACACAGTATTGTAAATGCATACTCCTGAAAAGGGACACCACACCTACTTTTTTCCCGCTCTCCACATAATTATGTTTTACTCATCACCACCCCTACCCAATCAAAAACAAAAAAGAAACGGATCCTTGTTTACAGACACCTCAGCACAATTAAACATACATCTACACGCGCGCACGCATACAGACATGCACGAAAAGACAACTGCCCCCACACAACTCCCCCAACACATATCTTTTCAAATCATGGTTTACACTTTCTAAGCCTCAAAAAATTCAGTGACGTCATTTGTCATTGTAACACAAGGGCGATGTTGAACTTAGTGGGTAGAACGCTTACCTGAGGCGCGATGCGTTGTACGATAGGAAGGCGATGGGTTTTATCCCGTCCCAACCATATTTCTTTCTCTTTTTCTTTTTCATATCGTTGTTTTCGCCGTGGAAGGCAAACTCCGCTTCCAAGCGTCAAACAATTGCGTGACGTCATTTGTCATTGTAATATTACGGCAATACCAAGTTTACTGGGTAGAGCGCTCACCTGAGGCGTATTATCTTATAGGATACGAACTATAAGGTATCTTTCCGTTACAACCGGTGCACAGCGATTCTTAAATAAGTCTTTATGCTGTGGAAGCAAAACTTCGTTTCGAAGCGTCTAACAATTGCGTGACGTCATTTGTCATTGTAAGACAATGACAATATCTAGCTTAGTGGAGAACCCCACCCCACCCCACCCCCGCGCTAAATTCGTGAACATGCGCCTGGCCCCACCGAACGCCATTTTACCTGTCCGTCGAAAAAAATAAAACAAAAATGAATGCTGAATGATAACTTCCGGAATACTACATACGTATACCTTTATTTTACATCAGTTCTTGTCTACGGCCATAACCACGTTGAAAGCACCGGTTGTCGTCCGATCAACGAAGTTAAGCAACGTCGGGCCCGGTTAGTACTTGGATGGGTTGACCGCCTGGGAACACCGGGTTCTGTAGAAATTTTTTCTATTAACAAAATAATATTTTAATTTAATTTAGAATATCGATTTTATTTATTTATTTATTCATTTTTTCATTGATTATTATTACCATGATTATTATTATTATTATTGAGGCTAGTCATAAATAAATTCATCTATAAAGGAGCACTGTTGTTTAAGGACCAGGGCAAAGAAATTAACAGTTAAAGTTTTAACGAAGGTACCTACCCGTTATTCTAATTGCCTTGATTACGTCATTGAGGTTTGTTAAATTAGAATCAACTAATTGACTGGCACTTGAGTGGTCTGGATTTGTGTACAATGTGTATATTGCTGACGTGACATTGAGTATTAGTTCGTGTCATAAGGAATATAAAGTGCATGTTTCTCTTCTCTCTGTACATTTGATTTTTATAATTACGACACTGCAGTTCAATATAATGGAGAAATTCAATCTATACGCCGAACTCTACGATTCTGAGAATCGTTTCAGACGAGCCTGTGAGCAGGTCATCTTCCTTAACGACAGGCTAGAAGACCTCCAGATTCGCTATGATAAAGCGAGAATCGACAACCACAAGTCATTCCGTTACAACCTGCGACTGAAGATGGCAACAGTAGAGGGAGTCCGGAACTCTTACTACGAGTATGCTTGCTGGAAAGCAGAAATGGTTGCAGAGTTGAGGCTGAAGGTGGCAATCGTCTCCCCCGAATCCGAATCCGAAGATGAAGAAATGGAATAAATGCAGACGCCACTTGGTGGCGGCTCTTTTAAGAGCCAAACAAATCACACGAAAGTGGTTTTATACATAATTGCAATGTTTGATTTTTATTCACACGCACAGACACAGTATTGTAAATGCATACTCCTGAAAAGGGACACACACCTACTTTTTTCCCGCTCTCCACATAATTATGTTTTTACTCATCACCACCCCTACCCAATCAAAAACAAAAAAAGAAACGGATCCTTGTTTACAGACACCTCAGCACAATTAAACATACATCTACACGCGCGCACGCATACAGACATGCACGAACAGACAACTGCCCCCACACAACTCCCCCGAACACATATCTTTTCAAATCATTGTTTACACTTTCTAAGCCTCAAAAAATTCAGTGACGTCATTTGTCATTGTAACACAAGGGCGATGTTGAACTTAGTGGGTAGAACGCTTACCTGAGGCGCGATGCGTTGTACGATAGGAAGGCGATGGTTTTTATCCCGTCCCAACCATATTTCTTTCTCTTTTTCTTTTTCATATCGTTGTTTTCGCCGTGGAAGGCAAACTCCGCTTCCAAGCGTCAAACAATTGCGTGACGTCATTTGTCATTGTAATATTACGGCAATACCAAGTTTACTGGGTAGAGCGCTCACCTGAGGCGTATTATCTTATAGGATACGAACTATAAGGTATCTTTCGCGTTACAACCAGTGCACAGCGATTCTTAAATAAGTCTTTACTGCTGTGGAAGCAAAACTTCGTTTCGAAGCGTCTAACAATTGCGTGACGTCATTTGTCATTGTAAGACAATGACAATATCTAGCTTAGTGGAGAACCCCACCCCATAAAAATCAAATGTACAGAGAGAAGAGAAACATGCACTTTATATTCCTTATGACACGAACTAATACTCAATGTCACGTCAGCAATATACACATTGTACACAAATCCAGACCACTCAAGTGCCAGTCAATTAGTTGATCTAATTAACAAACTCAATGACGTAATCAAGGCAATTAGAATAACGGGTAGGTACCTTCGTTAAAACTTTAACTGTTAATTTCTTTGCCCTGGTCCTTAAACAACAGTGCTCCTTTATAGATGAATTTATTTATGACTAGCCTCAATAATAATAATAATAATCATGGTAATAATAATCAATGAAAAAATGAATAAATAAATAAATAAAATCGATATTCTAAAGTAAATTAAAATATTATTTTGTTAATAGAAAAAATTTCTACAGCACCCGGTGTTCCCAGGCGGTCACCCATCCAAGTACTAACCGGGCCCGACGTTGCTTAACTTCGTTGATCGGACGACAACCGGTGCTTTCAACGTGGTATGGCCGTAGACAACAACTGATGTAAAATAAAGGTATACGTATGTAGTATTCCGGAAGTTATCATTCAGCATTCATTTTTGTTTTATTTTTTTCGACGGACAGGTAAAATGGCGTTCGGTGGGGCCAGGCGCATGTTCACGAATTTAGCGCGGGGGTGGGGTGGGGTGGGGTTCTCCACTAAGCTAGATATTGTCATTGTCTTACAATGACAAATGACGTCACGCAATTGTTAGACGCTTCGAAACGAAGTTTTGCTTCCACAGCATAAAGACTTATTTAAGAATCGCTGTGCACTGGTTGTAACGGAAAGATACCTTATAGTTCGTATCCTATAAGATAATACGCCTCAGGTGAGCGCTCTACCCAGTAAACTTGGTATTGCCGTAATATTACAATGACAAATGACGTCACGCAATTGTTTGACGCTTGGAAGCGGAGTTTGCCTTCCACGGCGAAAACAACGATATGAAAAAGAAAAAGAGAAAGAAATATGGTTGGGACGGGATAAAACCCATCGCCTTCCTATCGTACAACGCATCGCGCCTCAGGTAAGCGTTCTACCCACTAAGTTCAACATCGCCCTTGTGTTACAATGACAAATGACGTCACTGAATTTTTTGAGGCTTAGAAAGTGTAAACAATGATTTGAAAAGATATGTGTTGGGGGGAGTTGTGTGGGGGCAGTTGTCTGTTCGTGCATGTCTGTATGCGTGCGCGCGTGTAGATGTATGTTTAATTGTGCTGAGGTGTCTGTAAACAAGGATCCGTTTCTTTTTTGTTTTTGATTGGGTAGGGGTGGTGATGAGTAAAACATAATTATGTGGAGAGCGGGAAAAAAGTAGGTGTGTGTCCCTTTTCGGGAGTATGCATTTACAATACTGTGTCTGTGCGTGTGAATAAAAATCAAACATTGCAATTATGTATAAAACCACTTTCGTGTGATTTGTTTGGCTCTTAAAAGAGCCGCCACCAAGTGGCGTCTGCATTTATTCCATTTCTTCATCTTCGGATTCGGATTCGGGGGAGACGATTGCCACCTTCAGCCTCAACTCTGCAACCATTTCTGCTTTCCAGCAAGCATACTCGTAGTAAGAGTTCCGGACTCCCTCTACTGTTGCCATCTTCAGTCGCAGGTTGTAACGGAATGACTTGTGGTTGTCGATTCTCGCTTTATCATAGCGAATCTGGAGGTCTTCTAGCCTGTCGTTAAGGAAGATGACCTGCTCACAGGCTCGTCTGAAACGATTCTCAGAATCGTAGAGTTCGGCGTATAGATTGAATTTCTCCATTATATTGAACAGCAGTGTCGTAATTATAAAAATGAAATGTACAGAGAGAAGAGAAACATGCACTTTATATTCCTTATGACACGAACTAATACTCAATGTCACGTCAGCAATATACACATTGTACACAAATCCAGACCACTCAAGTGCCAGTCAATTAGTTGATCTAATTAACAAACTCAATGACGTAATCAAGGCAATTAGAATAACGGGTAGGTACCTTCGTTAAAACTTTAACTGTTAATTTCTTTGCCCTGGTCCTTAAACAACAGTGCTCCTTTATAGATGAATTTATTTATGACTAGCCTCAATAATAATAATAATAATCATGGTAATAATAATCAATGAAAAAATGAATAAATAAATAAATAAAATCGATATTCTAAAGTAAATTAAAATATTATTTTGTTAATAGAAAAAATTTCTACACCACCCGGTGTTTCCAGGCGGTCACCCATCCAAGTACTAACCGGGCCCGACGTTGCTTAACTTCGTTGATCGGACGACAACCGGTGCTTTCAACGTGGTATGGCCGTAGACAAGAACTGATGTAAAATAAAGGTATACGTATGTAGTATTCCGGAAGTTATCATTCAGCATTCATTTTTGTTTTATTTTTTTCGACGGACAGGTAAAATGGCGTTCGGTGGGGCCAGGCGCATGTTCACGAATTTAGCGCGGGGGTGGGGTGGGGTGGGGTTCTCCACTAAGCTAGATATTGTCATTGTCTTACAATGACAAATGACGTCACGCAATTGTTAGACGCTTCGAAACGAAGTTTTGCTACCACAGCATAAAGACTTATTTAAGAATCGCTGTGCACCGGTTGTAACGGAAAGATACCTTATAGTTCGTATCCTATAAGATAATACGCCTCAGGTGAGCGCTCTACCCAGTAAACTTGGTATTGCCGTAATATTACAATGACAAATGACGTCACGCAATTGTTTGACTCTTGGAAGCGGAGTTTGCCTTCCACGGCGAAAACAACGATATGAAAAAGAAAAAGAGAAAGAAATATGGTTGGGACGGGATAAAACCCATCGCCTTCCTATCGTACAACGCATCGCGCCTCAGGTAAGCGTTCTACCCACTAAGTTCAACATCGCCCTTGTGTTACAATGACAAATGACGTCACTGAATTTTTTGAGGCTTAGAAAGTGTAAACAATGATTTGAAAAGATATGTGTTGGGGGGAGTTGTGTGGGGGCAGTTGTCTGTTCGTGCATGTCTGTATGCGTGCGCGCGTGTAGATGTATGTTTAATTGTGCTGAGGTGTCTGTAAACAAGGATCCGTTTCTTTTTTGTTTTTGATTGGGTAGGGGTGGTGATGAGTAAAACATAATTATGTGGAGAGCGGGAAAAAAGTAGGTGTGTGTCCCTTTTCGGGAGTATGCATTTACAATACTGTGTCTGTGCGTGTGAATAAAAATCAAATATTGCAATTATGTATAAAACCACTTTCGTGTGATTTGTTTGGCTCTTAAAAGAGCCGCCACCAAGTGGCGTCTGCATTTATTCCATTTCTTCATCTTCGGATTCGGAT
Organism: Gigantopelta aegis; assembly: GCF_016097555.1. NCBI lineage: Eukaryota > Metazoa > Mollusca > Gastropoda > Neomphalida > Peltospiridae > Gigantopelta > Gigantopelta aegis. The sequence continues at coordinate 10,902 of NW_024535981.1, forward strand.
TCGGGGGAGACGGCCTCAGATTACAGTTATCTTCCCATTTGGTTGTCCAAAATCCGGAAGTTTCACCGCGCAAGTAGTCTGCTGTTTGACTGTGATTATTTCATGGCAGACAGCTATGAAGTGGCAACTGTTTGACTGAAGTGACAGGGGATAGCATGTAGTTTGTAAACATGTGTAACTTGTTGACATTGAAGACTTGTTTGTGGTAATTCCGGCCCATGCAAAAGTAGTGCTTTTTGTGTAAAATGGGTGTACTCCGGCCAGGTTTAGAGGGTGTGTCTGTTTAAAACCAATATGCTGGGAGAAAGAGCTGGACAACAGGGGTTGTCCTTTTCAGGGTATGTGTCCCCCATGCAGGCAAAGGTACATACAAAACTTCACGGGCCTGCTGATATTAATAAAAATATTATAGCCACTAAGGCTATATAGAAACATATAGCGAAATTAATTGTGGTCTGAGGCCTGATATAGTTCACACATTACACCGGTTAAATGCTTGATTCTGATGAAAGTATTATAACCAGAGAGGTGAAATTACACAGACTGATTGTGCATACCACAAGGAATATGAAAACTAATTTATTTATTTTCTAAATATTTTATTAAATTAAAAAAACATTTTTTTTTGAATTTATTAAAAATTAAAATTAAAATTTTCAACTTTTAAATTTCAGTATCCTCCAAAATAGCATAAAATGACCTCTGATGTTACTACAGGTTGTTGCAATATTTTTTAACAGTTTTGAGCTAATAATTTGGTAAAAATGAGCAAAACTTGGATTTTGTTAGTCAATATTGAGATTTTTTTTTTTTTACATATTGAATTTTAATGAGTTTCTCAATTATTGCAATTGGACAGAAAATCTAAATATAATGAATATATCACTACTAAATGTAATTAAACACTTTAAATAAATAGTATACAGTTTTTAACAAGATTAAGTACTCTAATAATACATTTCACCTACATTTATGTAAATTACACACTTCAGTAATTTTTCAAAAATGGTCTTTTATCCTTAGAAAATCTAATAGGCTAATATTCTATGCTGTCTGAATGTATTTATTGTGTTCAGTAATCAGATGCTGGTATACTTGTCAAGTTTATTGCAGAAAATGTGCCAAAAAGGTTAACATTTGGCTTGTAATACAGATGGCAGAATAATCCATAATGCATATTCAGTGGTCATACTACAAACATCCTTCCAATCAAGAAATACTACACTGAGGTATCCCAGACACTGGCACATGACTACACTTGTTAACAGTTATCACTGGAAACTGAAAAATATGGTGCAAGTACCTCTTGGTAGGATTTATATCAGCATTTTGTGACAAAATCTTCATTTTCAAAGTTGTCGTCAACAAAAAAAATATTATGGTGTATACCTAAGTAATATCTGTAGGGCATATTCATATTAATATGCATTTATATGGACTGTTTTGCCTTTTACAAAGTGGCTACATGTCTAATACAGTAAATGAAGTAGATTAAGTAAATACAGCAGGTCAAAATTGAATATGAGGCCTATCATGTCTAATTTTCCCTGAAATTAGTGTGTAAACATTTGTTGCAAATGGCCCCAATTTTGTGACTTTCACCATCCCTCTGACACATTTCTAATAATGTATCATGAATTCAGTCACCATATCTTTACTAAGCCTCCACTTATCATATCTAAAATGCAAAATTTTACAGTTTTAGATTTTTTTGTTTTTCAAAAATTTAAATTTAAGTTTAATATTTCATTAAAAATGAAGTAAAATCTAATGATTGATTTTTTTTCCTTTAAATATTTCAAAATCTTTCCAAGACAACACTGTGCAGATAGAACATATGTAGAAGAAAAAATAGCTGCTCATTGTATGAAGAAATTCCAAAATTTGATAAAGTTATTACATTTTGAAGTTGGTGTCACTCAAGTTTCCATTGCTAAAATTGGCCATGGCAAGGCACTGTGGTAGGTGTTTTAACACAGCCTCTGTATACTCTCAGTTTAAAGGTGACATAACGATACTTACCGAGCATTGCTTTAATATGTATATCATTGGAATGCATTAGTGTGGGCCAGATTTTAGGGGAAAAAATTGACTGATAGGCCTCAGATTACAGTTATCTTCCCATTTGGTTGTCCAAAATCCGGAAGTTTCACCGCGCAAGTAGTCTGCTGTTTGACTGTGATTATTTCATGGCAGACAGCTATGAAGTGGCAACTGTTTGACTGAAGTGACAGGGGATAGCATGTAGTTTGTAAACATGTGTAACTTGTTGACATTGAAGACTTGTTTGTGGTAATTCCGGCCCATGCAAAAGTAGTGCTTTTTGTGTAAAATGGGTGTACTCCGGCCAGGTTTAGAGGGTGTGTCTGTTTAAACCAATATGCTGGGAGAAAGAGCTGGACAACAGGGGTTGTCCTTTTCAGGGTATGTGTCCCCCATGCAGGCAAAGGTACATACAAAACTTCACGGGCCTGCTGATATTAATAAAAATATTATAGCCACTAAGGCTATATAGAAACATATAGCGAAATTAATTGTGGTCTGAGGCCAGACGATTGCCACATTCAGCCTCAACTCTGCAACCATTTCTGCTTTCCAGCAAGCATACTCGTAGTAAGAGTTCCGGACTCCCTCTACTGTTGCCATCTTCAGTCGCAGGTTGTAACGGAATGACTTGTGGTTGTCGATTCTCGCTTTATCATAGCGAATCTGGAGGTCTTCTAGCCTGTCGTTAAGGAAGATGACCTGCTCACAGGCTCGTCTGAAACGATTCTCAGAATCGTAGAGTTCGGCGTATAGATTGAATTTCTCCATTATATTGAACTGCAGTGTCGTAATTATAAAAATCAAATGTACAGAGAGAAGAGAAACATGCACTTTATATTCCTTATGACACGAACTAATACTCAATGTCACGTCAGCAATATACACATTGTACACAAATCCAGACCACTCAAGTGCCAGTCAATTAGTTGATCTAATTAACAAACTCAATGACGTAATCAAGGCAATTAGAATAACGGGTAGGTACCTTCGTTAAAACTTTAACTGTTAATTTCTTTGCCCTGGTCCTTAAACAACAGTGCTCCTTTATAGATGAATTTATTTATGACTAGCCTCAATAATAATAATAATAATCAATGAAAAAATGAATAAATAAATAAATAAAATCGATATTCTAAAGTAAATTAAAATATTATTTTGTTAATAGAAAAAATTTCTACAGCACCCGGTGTTCCCAGGCGGTCACCCATCCAAGTACTAACCGGGCCCGACGTTGCTTAACTTCGTTGATCGGACGACAACCGGTGCTTTCAACGTGGTATGGCCGTAGACAACAACTGATGTAAAATAAAGGTATACGTATGTAGTATTCCGGAAGTTATCATTCAGCATTCATTTTTGTTTTATTTTTTTCGACGGACAGGTAAAATGGCGTTCGGTGGGGCCAGGCGCATGTTCACGAATTTAGCGCGGGGGTGGGGTGGGGTGGGGTTCTCCACTAAGCTAGATATTGTCATTGTCTTACAATGACAAATGACGTCACGCAATTGTTAGACGCTTCGAAACGAAGTTTTGCTTCCACAGTATAAAGACTTATTTAAGAATCGCTGTGCACTGGTTGTAACGGAAAGATACCTTATAGTTCGTATCCTATAAGATAATACGCCTCAGGTGAGCGCTCTACCCAGTAAACTTGGTATTGCCGTAATATTACAATGACAAATGACGTCACGCAATTGTTTGACGCTTGGAAGCGGAGTTTGCCTTCCACGGCGAAAACAACGATATGAAAAAGAAAAAGAGAAAGAAATATGGTTGGGACGGGATAAAACCCATCGCCTTCCTATCGTACAACGCATCGCGCCTCAGGTAAGCGTTCTACCCACTAAGTTCAACATCGCCCTTGTGTTACAATGACAAATGACGTCACTGAATTTTTTGAGGCTTAGAAAGTGTAAACAATGATTTGAAAAGATATGTGTTCGGGGGAGTTGTGTGGGGGCAGTTGTCTGTTCGTGCATGTCTGTATGCGTGCGCGCGTGTAGATATATGTTTAATTGTGCTGAGGTGTCTGTAAACAAGGATCCGTTTCTTTTTTGTTTTTGATTGGGTAGGGGTGGTGATGAGTAAAACATAATTATGTGGAGAGCGGGAAAAACGTAGGTGTGTGTCCCTTTTCGGGAGTATGCATTTACAATACTGTGTCTGTGCGTGTGAATAAAAATCAAACATTGCAATTATGTATAAAACCACTTTCGTGTGATTTGTTTGGCTCTTAAAAGAGCCGCCACCAAGTGGCGTCTGCATTTATTCCATTTCTTCATCTTCGGATTCGGATTCGGGGGAGACGATTGCCACCTTCAGCCTCAACTCTGCAACCATTTCTGCTTTCCAGCAAGCATACTCGTAGTAAGAGTTCCGGACTCCCTCTACTGTTGCCATCTTCAGTCGCAGGTTGTAACGGAATGACTTGTGGTTGTCGATTCTCGCTTTATCATAGCGAATCTGGAGGTCTTCTAGCCTGTCGTTAAGGAAGATGACCTGCTCACAGGCTCGTCTGAAACGATTCTCAGAATCGTAGAGTTCGGCGTATAGATTGAATTTCTCCATTATATTGAACAGCAGTGTCGTAATTATAAAAATGAAATGTACAGAGAGAAGAGAAACATGCACTTTATATTCCTTATGACACGAACTAATACTCAATGTCACGTCAGCAATATACACATTGTACACAAATCCAGACCACTCAAGTGCCAGTCAATTAGTTGATCTAATTAACAAACTCAATGACGTAATCAAGGCAATTAGAATAACGGGTAGGTACCTTCGTTAAAACTTTAACTGTTAATTTCTTTGCCCTGGTCCTTAAACAACAGTGCTCCTTTATAGATGAATTTATTTATGACTAGCCTCAATAATAATAATAATAATCATGGTAATAATAATCAATGAAAAAATGAATAAATAAATAAATAAAATCGATATTCTAAAGTAAATTAAAATATTATTTTGTTAATAGAAAAAATTTCTACACCACCCGGTGTTTCCAGGCGGTCACCCATCCAAGTACTAACCGGGCCCGACGTTGCTTAACTTCGTTGATCGGACGACAACCGGTGCTTTCAACGTGGTATGGCCGTAGACAAGAACTGATGTAAAATAAAGGTATACGTATGTAGTATTCCGGAAGTTATCATTCAGCATTCATTTTTGTTTTATTTTTTTTCGACGGACAGGTAAAATGGCGTTCGGTGGGGCCAGGCGCATGTTCACGAATTTAGCGCGGGGGTGGGGTGGGGTGGGGTTCTCCACTAAGCTAGATATTGTCATTGTCTTACAATGACAAATGACGTCACGCAATTGTTAGACGCTTCGAAACGAAGTTTTGCTTCCACAGCATAAAGACTTATTTAAGAATCGCTGTGCACCGGTTGTAACGGAAAGATACCTTATAGTTCGTATCCTATAAGATAATACGCCTCAGGTGAGCGCTCTACCCAGTAAACTTGGTATTGCCGTAATATTACAATGACAAATGACGTCACGCAATTGTTTGACTCTTGGAAGCGGAGTTTGCCTTCCACGGCGAAAACAACGATATGAAAAAGAAAAAGAGAAAGAAATATGGTTGGGACGGGATAAAACCCATCGCCTTCCTATCGTACAACGCATCGCGCCTCAGGTAAGCGTTCTACCCACTAAGTTCAACATCGCCCTTGTGTTACAATGACAAATGACGTCACTGAATTTTTTGAGGCTTAGAAAGTGTAAACAATGATTTGAAAAGATATGTGTTGGGGGGAGTTGTGTGGGGGCAGTTGTCTGTTCGTGCATGTCTGTATGCGTGCGCGCGTGTAGATGTATGTTTAATTGTGCTGAGGTGTCTGTAAACAAGGATCCGTTTCTTTTTTGTTTTTGATTGGGTAGGGGTGGTGATGAGTAAAACATAATTATGTGGAGAGGGGGAAAAAAGTAGGTGTGTGTCCCTTTTCGGGAGTATGCATTTACAATACTGTGTCTGTGCGTGTGAATAAAAATCAAACATTGCAATTATGTATAAAACCACTTTCGTGTGATTTGTTTGGCTCTTAAAAGAGCCGCCACCAAGTGGCGTCTGCATTTATTCCATTTCTTCATCTTCGGATTCGGATTCGGGGGAGACGATTGCCACATTCAGCCTCAACTCTGCAACCATTTCTGCTTTCCAGCAAGCATACTCGTAGTAAGAGTTCCGGACTCCCTCTACTGTTGCCATCTTCAGTCGCAGGTTGTAACGGAATGACTTGTGGTTGTCGATTCTCGCTTTATCATAGCGAATCTGGAGGTCTTCTAGCCTGTCGTTAAGGAAGATGACCTGCTCACAGGCTCGTCTGAAACGATTCTCAGAATCGTAGAGTTCGGCGTATAGATTGAATTTCTCCATTATATTGAACTGCAGTGTCGTAATTATAAAAATCAAATGTACAGAGAGAAGAGAAACATGCACTTTATATTCCTTATGACACGAACTAATACTCAATGTCACGTCAGCAATATACACATTGTACACAAATCCAGACCACTCAAGTGCCAGTCAATTAGTTGATCTAATTAACAAACTCAATGACGTAATCAAGGCAATTAGAATAACGGGTAGGTACCTTCGTTAAAACTTTAACTGTTAATTTCTTTGCCCTGGTCCTTAAACAACAGTGCTCCTTTATAGATGAATTTATTTATGACTAGCCTCAATAATAATAATAATAATAATCAATGAAAAAAATGAATAAATAAATAAATAAAATCGATATTCTAAAGTAAATTAAAATATTATTTTGTTAATAGAAAAAATTTCTACAGCACCCGGTGTTCCCAGGCGGTCACCCATCCAAGTACTAACCGGGCCCGACGTTGCTTAACTTCGTTGATCGGACGACAACCGGTGCTTTCAACGTGGTATGGCCGTAGACAACAACTGATGTAAAATAAAGGTATACGTATGTAGTATTCCGGAAGTTATCATTCAGCATTCATTTTTGTTTTATTTTTTTCGACGGACAGGTAAAATGGCGTTCGGTGGGGCCAGGCGCATGTTCACGAATTTAGCGCGGGGGTGGGGTGGGGTGGGGTTCTCCACTAAGCTAGATATTGTCATTGTCTTACAATGACAAATGACGTCACGCAATTGTTAGACGCTTCGAAACGAAGTTTTGCTTCCACAGCATAAAGACTTATTTAAGAATCGCTGTGCACTGGTTGTAACGGAAAGATACCTTATAGTTCGTATCCTATAAGATAATACGCCTCAGGTGAGCGCTCTACCCAGTAAACTTGGTATTGCCGTAATATTACAATGACAAATGACGTCACGCAATTGTTTGACGCTTGGAAGCGGAGTTTGCCTTCCACGGCGAAAACAACGATATGAAAAAGAAAAAGAGAAAGAAATATGGTTGGGACGGGATAAAACCCATCGCCTTCCTATCGTACAACGCATCGCGCCTCAGGTAAGCGTTCTACCCACTAAGTTCAACATCGCCCTTGTGTTACAATGACAAATGACGTCACTGAATTTTTTGAGGCTTAGAAAGTGTAAACAATGATTTGAAAAGATATGTGTTCGGGGGAGTTGTGTGGGGGCAGTTGTCTGTTCGTGCATGTCTGTATGCGTGCGCGCGTGTAGATGTATGTTTAATTGTGCTGAGGTGTCTGTAAACAAGGATCCGTTTCTTTTTTGTTTTTGATTGGGTAGGGGTGGTGATGAGTAAAACATAATTATGTGGAGAGCGGGAAAAACGTAGGTGTGTGTCCCTTTTCGGGAGTATGCATTTACAATACTGTGTCTGTGCGTGTGAATAAAAATCAAACATTGCAATTATGTATAAAACCACTTTCGTGTGATTTGTTTGGCTCTTAAAAGAGCCGCCACCAAGTGGCGTCTGCATTTATTCCATTTCTTCATCTTCGGATTCGGATTCGGGGGAGACGATTGCCACCTTCAGCCTCAACTCTGCAACCATTTCTGCTTTCCAGCAAGCATACTCGTAGTAAGAGTTCCGGACTCCCTCTACTGTTGCCATCTTCAGTCGCAGGTTGTAACGGAATGACTTGTGGTTGTCGATTCTCGCTTTATCATAGCGAATCTGGAGGTCTTCTAGCCTGTCGTTAAGGAAGATGACCTGCTCACAGGCTCGTCTGAAACGATTCTCAGAATCGTAGAGTTCGGCGTATAGATTGAATTTCTCCATTATATTGAACAGCAGTGTCGTAATTATAAAAATGAAATGTACAGAGAGAAGAGAAACATGCACTTTATATTCCTTATGACACGAACTAATACTCAATGTCACGTCAGCAATATACACATTGTACACAAATCCAGACCACTCAAGTGCCAGTCAATTAGTTGATCTAATTAACAAACTCAATGACGTAATCAAGGCAATTAGAATAACGGGTAGGTACCTTCGTTAAAACTTTAACTGTTAATTTCTTTGCCCTGGTCCTTAAACAACAGTGCTCCTTTATAGATGAATTTATTTATGACTAGCCTCAATAATAATAATAATAATCATGGTAATAATAATCAATGAAAAAATGAATAAATAAATAAATAAAATCGATATTCTAAAGTAAATTAAAATATTATTTTGTTAATAGAAAAAATTTCTACACCACCCGGTGTTTCCAGGCGGTCACCCATCCAAGTACTAACCGGGCCCGACGTTGCTTAACTTCGTTGATCGGACGACAACCGGTGCTTTCAACGTGGTATGGCCGTAGACAAGAACTGATGTAAAATAAAGGTATACGTATGTAGTATTCCGGAAGTTATCATTCAGCATTCATTTTTGTTTTATTTTTTTCGACGGACAGGTAAAATGGCGTTCGGTGGGGCCAGGCGCATGTTCACGAATTTAGCGCGGGGGTGGGGTGGGGTGGGGTTCTCCACTAAGCTAGATATTGTCATTGTCTTACAATGACAAATGACGTCACGCAATTGTTAGACGCTTCGAAACGAAGTTTTGCTACCACAGCATAAAGACTTATTTAAGAATCGCTGTGCACCGGTTGTAACGGAAAGATACCTTATAGTTCGTATCCTATAAGATAATACGCCTCAGGTGAGCGCTCTACCCAGTAAACTTGGTATTGCCGTAATATTACAATGACAAATGACGTCACGCAATTGTTTGACTCTTGGAAGCGGAGTTTGCCTTCCACGGCGAAAACAACGATATGAAAAAGAAAAAGAGAAAGAAATATGGTTGGGACGGGATAAAACCCATCGCCTTCCTATCGTACAACGCATCGCGCCTCAGGTAAGCGTTCTACCCACTAAGTTCAACATCGCCCTTGTGTTACAATGACAAATGACGTCACTGAATTTTTTGAGGCTTAGAAAGTGTAAACAATGATTTGAAAAGATATGTGTTGGGGGGAGTTGTGTGGGGGCAGTTGTCTGTTCGTGCATGTCTGTATGCGTGCGCGCGTGTAGATGTATGTTTAATTGTGCTGAGGTGTCTGTAAACAAGGATCCGTTTCTTTTTTGTTTTTGATTGGGTAGGGGTGGTGATGAGTAAAACATAATTATGTGGAGAGCGGGAAAAAAGTAGGTGTGTGTCCCTTTTCGGGAGTATGCATTTACAATACTGTGTCTGTGCGTGTGAATAAAAATCAAATATTGCAATTATGTATAAAACCACTTTCGTGTGATTTGTTTGGCTCTTAAAAGAGCCGCCACCAAGTGGCGTCTGCATTTATTCCATTTCTTCATCTTCGGATTCGGA
>NW_024535982.1:0-10871 GCF_016097555.1 Gigantopelta aegis
AATGCAAACAGCACATTTAATAAACTCTTCAGTCTTGCATAATTGTTAATGGCTTCTAATAAAAATATTTAAATAGGTTTGTCAGATTCCAGTGTGAATATCGGTAATGGTCAAAATTGTTATAATTTACAATTCTAGGTTAAAATGTCTGGAACCACTGGTTTTGAGTGTAGGACAAGTACATTATTTTGTCATTTATTTATAAATTTAAGACCTATATGTTTTATCAGTTTTGTTTTAACAAAGTAAATGTCCCGCTGCCTTTAAAGACATAGACCACTTAAATACTGTCCAACCTGAAAATAGTGTTGTATGGGACAAACATCGTTCCTCTGGCTCTGGTTCCTCTGGCTCTGGTTCCTCTGGCTCTGGCTCCGGCTCTGGTTCCTCTGGCTCTGGCTCTGGCTCTGGTTCCTCCGACTCTGGTTCCTCTGGCTCTGGCTCCGGCTCTGGTTCCTTCGGCTCTGGTTCCTCTGGCTCTGGTTCCTCTGGCTCTGGCTCTGGCTCTGGTTCCTCTGGCTTTGGCTCCGGCTCTGGGTCCTCTGGCTCTGGCTCTGGCTCTGGTTCCTCTGGCTCTGGCTCCGGCTCTGGTTCCTCTGGCTCTGGCTCTGGCTCCGGCTCTGGTTCCTCTGGCTCTGACTCTGGCTCTGGCTCTGGCTCCGGCTCTGGTTCCTCTGGCTCTGGCTCTGGTTCCTCTGGCTCTGGCTCCGGCTCTGGTTCCTCTGGCTCTGGCTCCGGCTCTGGTTCCTCTGGCTCTGGTTCCTCTGGCTCTGGCTCTGGCTCTGGTTCCTCTGGCTCTGGCTCCGGCTCTGGTTCCTCTGGCTCTGGCTCCGGCTCTGGTTCCTCTGGCTCTGGTTCCTCTGGCTCTGGTTCCTCTGGCTCTGGCTCCGGCTCTGGTTCCTCTGGCTCTGGTTCCTCCGGCTCTGGTTCCTCTGGCTCTGGCTCCGGCTCTGGTTCCTCTGGCTCTGGCTCCGGCTCTGGTTCCTCTGGCTCTGGCTCTGGCTCTGGTTCCTCTGGCTCTGGCTCCGGCTCTGGTTTCTCTGGCTCTGGTTCCTCTGGCTCTGACTCTGGTTCCTCTGGCCCTGGCTCTGGTTCCTCTGGCTCTGGCTCCGGCTCTGGTTCCTCTGGCTCTGGCTCTGGCTCCGGTTCCTCTGGCTCTGGTTCCTCTGGCTCTGGCTCCGGTTCCTCTGGCTGTGGCTCCTCTGGATCCTCTGACTCCGGTTCTGGCTCTGGCTCTGCTCCGTTTGCTGCTGCTGCTTTTGCTGCTGTGGTGGTGGTTGTGTGGTGGTGGTGGTGGCAGCTGCTGCTGCTGGGAAGGGTTATGTTTCCAACAATCCATGTTTATTTTCACATGTGACGAGTTGGATCGTGAGGCATTTTAGAACAACATGTAACACTGATTCATGATATTTATTGTTGAATGACTCGAAGTGAAATGATGGTGATATCTGACCTTTTAGGCCTATACGCTTTTGATACATGTTCATCTGTTTCGTTTTGGGGTTTTCCATCCCGTACCACTCTGTTGTATTTGAGCAAACTCAGAAGCTTCGAGTGCATGTTTAAAATCCTCCAATGAGAGTCTTCCAAAGTTAAAATATAAATGTTTCTATCCAAATAATGCTAAAAGACTTTGTCTACATACTAAACAAATCACCATTAGCAGTACATGTTTTTAAAAGTGTCCATTCGCGATACATTTTTGTTTTTTTTGTCTTTATTTTGCTTAAATACCTTTATGTGCGCTGCGTTTTATTTGGGAATTCATCCCACAGTCAGGATAGCACATACCATGGTCTTTGATATAACAGTTGTGGAGCACTGGCTGGAAATAGCCCAATGGCCCCACCAACGGGAATTGATCCTAGATCGATCGGGCATCAGGCAATCGCTGAGCTACGTTCCGCCCCCACAGGGTTATAGAGGATGCTTGTATTGGGTTCTGCTTGAAAACATTTCTTAACATAATAAATAAACTTTCAATAAATAATTAATAATAATAATACGAAAGCGAACTCAATACTGCTCAATTTTTTATTTATTTTATTATTTAGAAAAAAGAAGAGTTTCTTCTTGGGATACAAACTCTATACCTCTCAGTTTTTAGCCCATCTCGCTAACTGCTACACTGAGACAACAAGCAAAATAAACATCTCATTTAATCTACTGCTGTACTGCGAGTTACAGAGTTGAGGACATGAGTTTTAAAGGTCCACGTTTATCAAAAATGTAATTCACTATTGTTTGGTATCTACGTATACTTTTTACAATATATATGAAGTATCAATAAAATAAATTGAATTTTTTTTACCCGTTTTTAATATATTCGCAATAAAATGTAGCGTTTTTCCCATCGCTTGCTAAAACGCCTGTCGACTCCAAGAGCTAAGTCACATCACCCTGTGACGCGCTAACCGGAATATAATGAAAGCGTGATTTGCAGCCTTTCAGACAAAGGTGGAACACGTGTATTTTTAAAACGAGAACATTTTATTCTATTGAATTGAATTGTATGGATGGAATATTCTTTGGAGATGGATTTCAAATGTAAAATATGATGAACCATTGTTTAGTGTTTGGATGTATCAAAGCAGCAGTTTTTCCGAACTTTAAACAAACCGACAGTCACAGGGTTTGCATGGAAGTGGTTCTTAAACAGAACCCGTGCGTAATGCAAAGGACCATCACAGTGGGATAGGATCTGGCAGATTACTTACATGATAGACTTGTTCTCAGTTGAATATACCCATAACGACTCCTTGTAATATCATTTGTGTAACGCATGCACCATTTTAGGACAAACAAATATTTACAAAAATTCCCGAACGCTGAAATTAATATTTGAGCTTCTACAGAGACGAGCCAAATAATATCAGAAGGCAGGCTTCCAATAAACTAGCATTTAATACGGCCATCTGATAGGGTAAACGTTAAAACTCTTATAATAGGAAGTAAAAATCATTATACATTTTTGGGCGGAACTCCAATTCTCGCGAGGTGGGTGGGGGGTGCATTTGCACCCGTCGCACACCCCTTGGCTACGGGCCTGATTCCATTGGCGGTGTTAATAACCATGCAGCACTCCATACGGACAATGTTTTGTTGACAGTACAGGACGGATACTCATCAACTGTAAATACATCTTGGTATTTGACGGTTGTAAAGCACGTGCATGAAATTTGAGAAACAAATGACACGTTTCTTCCATTTAATAGAAAGAAATGTTTTATTTAACGATGCACTCAACACATTTTATTTACAGTTATATGGCATCAGACAATGAGGACCACACAGAGTTTGAGAGGAAACCCGCTGTCGCCACTACATGGGCTACTCTTTCCGATTAGCAGCAAGGGATCTTTTATTTGCACTTCCTACAGGCAGGATAGCACAAACCATGGCCTTTGTTGAACCAGTTATGGATCACTGGTCGGTGCAAGTGGTTTACACCTACCCACTGAGCCTTGCGGAGCACTCACTCAGGGTTTGGAGTCGGTATCTGGATTAAAAATCCCATGCCTCGACTGGGATCCGAACCCAGTACCTACCAGCCTGTAGACCGATGGCCTAACCACGACGCCACCGAGGCCAGTTCTTCCATTTAATAGATGCATTGGACATTTACTTGTTCCAACCAGCAATCCACAAAATTCGTATTTAAAAAACATAATAAAAGCACTTAATTGTCTTTGTGTAAAGTGTATATGAAATCCACATGGCTCTTGTTAATTTAGAAAAATCACACACAAACACTTACTATATAATTTCTGCTGGCTTCTCACATTGACATAATCCAGTGATTAATGTAATCTTATTTCAGAATGGGGGCGGGACGTAGCCCAGTGGTAAAGCGCTCGCTTGATGCGTGGTCAGTTTGGGATCGATCCCCATCAGTGGGCCCATTGAGCTATTTCTCGCTTCAGCCAGTGCACCACGACTGGTACATCAAACACCGTGTTATGTGCTATTCTGTCTGTGGGATGGTGTATATAAAAGATCCCTTGCTGCTAATCGAAAAGAGTAGACCATGAAGTGGCGACAATGGGTTTCCTAACTGTAAATAAAATGTGTTAAGTGCATCGTTAAATAAAACATTTCCTTCCTTATTTCAGAATGCTGTGTGGGATCTGTTTGCATACACGGATCACAAAACATAACATATTTTTACAAAGACATCTGTGGCAGCACTGTAACTATTGATAATGAAACAATTATTAATAATTGTAAGTTCATATTTTGCTCAATTGTATGCTAGTAAAATAGTGTTTTACAAGCTTTTGTTATTTAATTTTCGTGAAATCGAACAGCTTCTTACTAGATTTATGGAAGCTTCAGCTTCACAAAATAACTTTATCTAAGAATGTTTTAAGATGAACTTAGCATAGTTTTATTTATAGCCAGATTTTGTTAGCTTTTATTTTTGTACTTAAGTTTGAATTTATAGACCCATAAATTATGCAGTTTATTTGTGCAAAAAAGATACAAATTAATGCTAAATTATCAAAAACTTGACAATGTGTGATTTTTTCGCACTAATTATAATAATGTCGTTTGTGGTTATTAATTTTATTTTGAATTATTTTTGTTTCTTTTCTAACATAAACAAGATACATGTTTTACATTTAATTTACAAAATTATTTACAAATAATCCAGCTATTATAGTGTAATGATAAATATATTTCATGTTTTATTTTAGTTTGTGTCATTGGTCTTGAATCTACAGACTCGACTACAATTCCAAGTGGAGCAATAGTTGTGAAAGTAGAAGCAACAGGTATACTGTTTTATAATATATATAATTATTAGTTCCCTACTGGTCCAACTGGAGGGGACTATAAGTTTCATATCCGTCCTTCCGCCTGTCTGTCCATCAGCTTTATCATGTACTGATACAAATAAAAGTTCACTTTCATGGTGATTTACCCATTTTTGGCAGCGTTATGGCTCTTTAAATTAGGAGATATGATAATTTGTTTTAACCTGGTAGGTGGCATGTATTGCTTTAGCAATACTCTCGGAATGCATGTTGTTTTATAATAAAACATGACAAATGGGGTTAATTTGGAACACCAGTAGAAAATCATGTCTGTATGATACTATCAGATGATGACATGATACCATGAAGATGTCTCAGAAACTAGAAGACAACTGATGGAACCAGGGTTTCTAGAATTTTTATAAAATCCACTAGCCATGGGATCAGTGATTTTTTAAATTCACTAGCCACAATTAAAAATTTACTAGCCCTACTTCACTAAGTTAATACAATGTTACTAATAGTAATAATGTCACCTAAAGAAGGATACAGAGCTTAAAAACACCAAGATTAGGGGATGGGTTTGGGATCAGGATATTTATATTTACAAAATAGACTTAAATACAGCATTTGACAACTTTTTTCACTAGCCGTCAGGCATGGCAATGTTAGATATTTACTAGCCCAACATTAAATATCACTAGCCATGGGAGTGGGGCTAACATAATCTAGAAGCCCTGGGAACAGTCAACGTAAAGCACACTCAGTTCTACCTATGGCATCTGTGTACTACCTATAGCATCTGTGTACTGCCTATAGCGTGTACTGCCTATAGCATCTGTGTACTGCCTATAGCATCTAAGTACTACCTATAGCATATGTGTACTATCTATAGTATCTAAGTACTACCTATAGCATCTGTGTACTACCTATAGTATCTGTCTACTACCTATAGTATCTGTCTACTACCAATAGCATCTGTGTACTGCCTACAGCATCTGTGTACTGCCTATAGCGTGTACTGCCTATAGCATCTGTGTACTGCCTATAGCATCTAAGTACTACCTATAGCATATGTGTACTATCTATAGTATCTAAGTACTACCTATAGCATCTGTGTACTACCTATAGTATCTGTCTACTACCTATAGTATCTGTCTACTACCAATAGCATCTGTGTACTGCCTATAGCATCGGTGTACTGCCTATAGCATCTGTGTACTGTCTATAGTATCCGTGTACTACCTATAACATCCGTGTACTGTCTATAGCATCGGTGTACTACCTATAGCATCTGTGTACTACCTAGAGCATCTGTGTACTGCCTATAGCACCTTGTACTACCTATAGCATCCGTGTACTACCTATAGCATCGGTGTACTGCCTATAGCATCGGTGTACTGCCTATAGCATCCATGTACTGCCTATAGCATCGGTGTACTGCCTATAGCATCGGTGTACTGCCTATAGCATCTGTGTACTGTCTATAGTATCCGTGTACTACCTATAACATCCGTGTACTGTCTATAGCATCGGTGTACTACCTATAGCATCTGTGTACTACCTAGAGCATCTGTGTACTGCCTATAGCACCTTGTACTACCTATAGCATCTGTGTACTGCCTATAGCATCTGTGTACTGCCTATAGCATCTGTGTACTACCTATAGCACCTTGTACTACCTATAGCATCCGTGTACTACCTATAGCATCCGTGTACTGCCTATAGCATCTAAGTACTGCCTATAGCATCGGTGTACTACCTATAGCATCTGTGTACTACCTAGAGCATCTGTGTACTGTTGGTAGTGGTTGATCCACTACCTATGTGGAAAGGAATGAAATATTTGTTTAACAACACCTCAGTACAATTAAAACTACAGCTGTTTGACGTCTAACGTATGGTTATTTGAACACTTGGTTGACACATAGGAAGAATAAATCTGCTGCCACTATGGGGTTTTTTATTTAGAAAAACCAGCAAGTGATTTTGTACATGCATTTTCCCATAGACAGGACAGTACATACACAACGTGGGTGAGGATAGGAACATCTCCGGTGTATTGAGAAACTCTCTTCTGGTGCATGGAACATGTTCCTAAATGTTTTTAAAATGCTAGCACGTGTTTGTTAATGTGTTTCCATTATCAAATCCCACATTACCTAGGCTGGTGGTATGATGAGAACCAGAATACACGGCTCGAGTCCATCAACGGTGATTGATCCTGTGACTCATTGCACCTCAGGTTATATCCTGAACTGCATCCTACTCCTGTGTTTGTGGATGGGGGATTCAGGTGTTACCAGAAGGTTGGAATATGGAATTTATTTGATAGTAAACATGGGCCTAAAGTGAAATATCTAAGTAGTATGACTGGTGAAAATTGGTAATTTTATATACAGTACAGTGTCCATAATTCATTATTTGTTTTAGACTGTTACCCTGGTGCCAGTGATATACAGTCATCTGAAATCCCATCTGGGAGTGTAAAGATAAAAGTTAAAAGCATGTCAGATATAGTGTACGTTTTGCATATCTTGCATATCTTGCTATGCATATCTTTTCTTAGTTGGTCTGTCTGACATTTATCTGAGCCATGTTACAGAGTATTTGCTATTTGTATTACCACCACTAGATTTCCTTGGACTATTTCAGATGACAAACATGATCATTTCATTTCACCAAAGCAACTATTTCTGTATTTCACAAGGGTTTGAAACTGTCTTGACCATCCACCACTCCAATAGATCTATTTTGAATGGCCACATATGCGCCTGTGGTTAGTAGATGTAGTTATTAGTGAGAGAGCAATTTGATGTAGTGGCCTTACAGATCCCCACTGAGCCTTCAAAACACACTGGGTATTCCGATGGTCGATTACAACTGAAAAGTGATCGCTTGTGTTCCACCGATATGATGGATACATTATAAAATCCATAATTGATTGTCACAGAAAACGCTAGCAGCAATTGTTTGCAATTTCCACAGTTTAGATGGTGAAATGTATGTGGAATCTTCATGAGCTTTGGTTTATTTCCATGTGTATGTAAAGGTATTTAGTACATATTAAAGGTAAAATTAGCTATATCTGTAAGGTTTATCACAGTGTACATGACAATAGGTGCATAATGTTAATAAAGTTCATACAGGTTTGGGTTTTTTTTCAATCATGTAATCGAAAGTTGATCAGGGCCCTAATTCACAAAGCTCTCTTAGGCTGTGCTAGACAACAAAGCATCCTCTTTGTAAGTCTTTTAGCATCGCACTGCGAGATCCCAAAATTGCGAGAGTTTAGTGAATTAGGCCCCAGAACGATTACAATCTATGATAATGAAATTCCAAAATATCCCCCAAAATAGTTCCAGCTAGTAGTATGATGTGAACCCAGTATCTGCCTTGTCAGTGGCTTAATACTGTTGACATCTAATAATTAAAATGTTCTGTTTTAGAACAGTCTGTGGACATGTCTGTGGGATTAGCATTAAGGCAGTCACAAAACACTGTGCACGTTAACAACGATATCGATGGTATCATTGTGGATATTCATAACAGTAAGTTGATTTTATTTTAAAGCTGCATGCCTTTTTTGAAGAGTATATATATATATATATTACTCTCCAATTTATAACAGAGAGGTTTCATGGGTTTGTGTCAGTTTTAAACGTTGTGTCATCCCTTAGAAAAATCCTGCCTCCACCCCAGAGAATGCAACAATATAAAGGCTCATTAAACATACATATCCTGTATGTATTAACTGATTAGCTATTTGTTATGAAATATTTGATCCAAATTCAATTTGGGATTTCATGATTAACAGGTGAATCTTGTGTTAAAATTTCAGTAAACTAGAAAACAAACCAGGTGGTTTTAGGCTGTGTATTGAATAATACATTACTAAAAATCATGGTCAGACATTCACTCATGGGCATAAATCCAAAGTAGGTGGAGGATCATCTTATATACAAATTTACTAATATAATGTATTCAACTTTTGACGGTCTTCAGAGACTAAATAATCCTGACAGTGTTCTGAGATTCAGTGTCATGGCCCATGGTATTTTGCAAAATAAACTTCCATTATTTTGGCTTTGATGCTGGTAGGCTCTTGGATAGCATCCTGGTACTGATTTCCACCCGAAGAGTTTTTAAAGCTCGATGAGGCAACAACACAAGCATCACTATAGCTAACCAATAATTCCTGTTCTGGACACAGTCCGGATAGCTGAGATGTGTGCTCGGGACAACGTGCATAAACCATAATTAGATATAAGCACGAAAATAAGTTGAAATAAAATGGTGAGGATATGCATGAAAATCCAATACAAATGATGTAAACAATCTTACTTCTTAGATAGTTCAAGGGCGGGTGTAGCCCAGTGGTATAGTACTCGCCTGATGCACAATCAGTACAGGATCAATCCCCGTCAGTGGGCCCATTGGGCTATTTCTCGTTCCAGCCAGTGCACCATCACTGGAATATCAAAGGATGTGGTATGTGCTATCCTGTCTGTGGGATGGTGCATATAAAAGATTCCTTGCTATTAATGAAAAAATGTAGCGGGTTTACCAAATGTTTGACATCCAATAGTCAATGATAAATAAATCAATATGCTCTATTGGTTTCATTAAACAAAACAAACTTTAACTTTTAACACTTAGATAGTTTGTACTAACTTCTATACAATGCTTCATTTGGCCCATCATGTTGAAAGATGTAATAATGAATGTGTAATATTTTCCAGAACGTTCTCTGGCATCTTTTTGTATTGGACAATCACAAAACATCATGGTTGTTAATGGATCCGTCACTGGAAGTACCATAAACATTAATAACAGAAAAACTGTTAATAATTACTGTAAGTTAATATATTTAATATTACTGTTCCAGGGTGGTCACATGCAGGGGTGGGAGGTGGCTCTGTAATGATTATTTTTTGGGCTAGTGGTTCTACTGCACCGTCACATGCAGGGGTGGGAGGTGGCTCTGTAATGATTATTTTTTTGGCTAGTGGTTCTACTGCACCGTCACATGCAGGGGTGGGAGGTGGCTCTGTAATGATTATTTTTTGGGCTAGTGGTTCTACTGCACCGTCACATGCAGGGGTGGGAGGTGGCTCTGTAATGATTATTTTTTGGGCTAGTGGTTCTACTGCACCGTCACATGCAGGGGTGGGAGGTGGCTCTGTAATGATTATTTTTTTGGCTAGTGGTTCTACTGCACCGTCACATGCAGGGGTGGGAGGTGGCTCTGTAATGATTATTTTTTTGGCTAGTGGTTCTACTGCACCGTCACATGCAGGGGTGGGAGGTGGCTCTGTAATGATTATTTTTTGGGCTAGTGGTTCTACTGCACCGTCACATGCAGGGGTGGGAGGTGGCTCTGTAATGATTATTTTTTGGGCTAGTGGTTCTACTGCACTGTCACATGCAGGGGTGGGAGGTGGCTCTGTAATGATTATTTTTTGGGCTAGTGGTTCTACTGCACTGTCACATGCAAGGGTGGGAGGTGGCTCTGTAATGATTATTTTTTGGGCTAGTGGTTCTACTGTATCGTGACATGCAAGGGTGTGAGGTGGCACTGTAATGATTTTTTGGGGGGATAGTGGTTCTACTGTATCGTGACATGCAAGGGTGCGAGGTGGCACTGTAATGATTTTTTTTTGGGCTAGTGGTTCTACTGTATCGTGACATGCAAGGGTGCGAGGTGGCACTGTAATGATTTTTTGGGGGGCTACTGGTTCTACTGTATCGTGACATGCAAGGGTGCGAGGTGGCACTGTAATGATTTTATTTTGGGCTAGTGGTTCTACTGTATCGTGACATGCAAGGATGCGAGGTGGCACTGTAATGATTTTTTTTTGGGCTAGTGGTTCTACTGTATCGTGACATGCAAGGGTGCGAGGTGGCACTGTAATGATTTTTTGGGGGGCTACTGGTTCTACTGTATCGTGACATGCAAGGGTGCGAGGTGGCACTGTAATGATTTTATTTTGGGCTAGTGGTTCTACTGTATCGTGACATGCAAGGATGCGAGGTGGCACTGTAATGATTTTTTTTTGGGCTAGTGGTTCTACTGTATCGTGACATGCAAGGGTGCGAGGTGGCACTGTAATG
>NW_024535983.1:0-10950 GCF_016097555.1 Gigantopelta aegis
TTTGGTTTGACTTTGGATCTATTCTGGATCGGCTCAGGGTTGGCAATGGTATCTCCTTTTAGTGGTTATTATTAAAAATTAAAGTGCTAAAACTAATTAATTCAATGTAAATTCCCACAAATTCCAAAAATAAATAACATTAAAAAATTGTAATAAAAGAAATGAAATAAAAAAACACACAGAATCTCTCATTGCAAACCTTTTCATATTATGGACACCTAAATTGTACAAAAGATTTTTTTAACGCATTCTATTTTTCCATCTTAGCGGGCCTGTTGAATTTTGCTTCCAATTCTTTTTTTTTTATTTTCCTTTAACTTTTCTGCACCTTGATTTAATTTAAGTTAGATTAAAAGGTATACTTTTGTCTTTGGTTTGCCATATAACTTTTTTTGAAAGTTTCTCTTTTCAATGGTTTCATATTATCCAAGGTTTTTAAAAATGCCAAGGTAATGTTACGTGTATAAGTATGTAGTTATCTTTAATATAAATAATGTTAATTGGACTTAATTTTTCAACGTCCTAAGTTCTTTAAACAAACTTTGTTAATCTTTCCACTTGGTCACGTGTATGATAAATTTGGTTGATGTTTTTACAAATAAATTCTTTATTTATTTGTTTTACCTTAATAATAATAAGTTTTTCGGATTAATTAGTACTGATTAACAAAATATACTAATTCTTATTTTTTCTTTAGACTTACAATTTAAGTGTCTCCTTAAAGTCCCAAATTTTACCTTTTGTGGTGTACAAAACATTACTTTAACGTTTGTTAAAATTCGTGTCTCACCATATGGGGTTTGGATTAATTCATATTTGGCCTTTATAATTGTCTACGATCCTTCCTTTTGAAAATTAAAGGGACCCTTGTTAATTAAGAACTACAAATATCCCTTCATAAGGGGAGTATAAATCATATCTGGATTTAATTAATTAACCTATATAACCTATGTTTGAGTCTAATATTGACCAATTAAAAGTAGTTATTAACCCCCCTACTCACTGTGTGGGTGAGGGTTACATCTTTGTCAGGTGTAACATCTACAAAATTTTAGAGAGAAAAAGCCAAGGTTAACACTAGTAGTCTTCTAGCTACATCAGACTAATCATGGAAGAAAACTAAAATTAGAAAACCTTTCAAAAAACAGGCAATCACAAACAAATGTTTGTGCTCTAATAAAGACTCTCTGAGTACAAATAACACTCTCTAAATTTTTAACATTGGAATTTTCATAAAACGTTTTTGGTTTTGAAGTTATAGCAAATTTTGATTAACCTTGATAGCCTTCTTCTTTGCTGACAATTGTTGGCAGTAAGTATATACATCTAGGAGCTGTAAGAATACCAATATATTGTTATAAAAGCTACATTAAATCTACAAAGTATACAATTTTAACAAAGAAATGTGTAAACCATCTTACAAAAATTGTCACATTGACTGTGACCTGTCCACTAACACATCTATTATAGTTAAATTGGCACTTCCCACACCTAGAGTTTTTTAAACACCATCTACCACCTGTACTGTTTATATAGGTCTTTGTGAAATCCTGTTGCCTATTTTAAATCTAAGATTTAGTTATTTCTCATGAGTGGCCAGTGGTGCCATTGCAAAAAAAAACTAACATCACTTGTTTTTATTAGTTACAATTAATTAACACTTCTTTTTGTCAAGCAGTACAGTATTAAATATCACTAATCATTTAATATATATTATTAAGGGACTTACTTAATGACAAAACTGTTTCCATATACTGAATTTATGGCTTATCATCAAAATGTGTAATAAATAGTATATCTCATATATGACAGTAAACTTCAATGTATGTACAATCTTGTACATACATTTGCTGATAGGAGCATATTATATGAAAACTCATAAAAAAAGGTGCTTATATGTATGTATGGTTTTTAAAACCATATCCCTGCTATAATTAGAAACAAGCATGATAAAGTGAGAATTAATTGTAAGGATACCATTGCCCAGAAAAGTAACAACAAACAAGTAGAGTACATTACATTGTATCACTTCATATAAATGATCTTTAAATCTATTCATTGCAATGTCTCATTGTATACCTGGATTTATTATTGATTAACTTATTAATTAGGTAGTAATTCTTCTACCTTAGATTAATGTCGTATATTCTGTATTTAGACTTACACTTAAATATTATTTTATTTCTTCCTTTAGTTCCAGTTCCAGTTTGTATCACTCAAAAATGTAACAGTTATTGCTGGAAATACAGCTACTTTTATGTACTATCACAGTGTCTGACTTTGTTGAAGACAATATCTAAATGATCTCTCATTGTCCTAGTACTATATTCAGTCCATCTGGTGGTAATATGACCACACTGTTACGAAGTGGTCATGTTTTCATTGTACAGTATACTATATCTAATGTCAATACTAGTAATGCTGGAGTGTATACCTGTCAGACTATGATACAACATAGTGATCAGCAACATATTGATATCATCAACGGTAATGATATCTGGAACTCTCTATGTTTTCAGTGAGAGATATATTTATTGGTACTATATATCTAAACAATATCATATATAACTAAATATATAGGATAACCTGGAAAAGGGTTGATGGTATATTTGATCTTTAGCTTTGTTAAGGCCTAATAGTGTGTCAATAGAAGTAAAAAGCTAATGTTTTGAGAATTGTATTTTACAATTTAGCATCTTCACACATTCACTTCTTTGTACTGACTCTAATATATATAACACATAGCATCCAATGAATATCAATACTGATACCCCTCAACAGACACTTTATTTCCAGCCTAATCTTTGTTGAATATCTTAACTGGATTATCTAATGTATAAATAGCAAAGTTCTATATTTTAATATTATTATTATTGTATTCATTTAGCCCACATACCCATGGTCATGTCATGAAATCGTAACTAAATCATTATTCTAAGGAAGAAAAGACTTGTTGTTTGACATACCAAAGCTTCTGACAAATCACTAGGTGTTTACCTATTACATTTTTTACTCAAGCAAATTTCCCTTAAAAAATATCTTAGGGTGGTTTTTACAAATATACTTTGACACCCTTACTCTTGTATTTATTGTCTTCCTTTAGTTCCGTTCCAGTTGTATCACTCAAAAATGTAA
Source organism: Gigantopelta aegis (assembly GCF_016097555.1). Taxonomy (NCBI): domain Eukaryota; kingdom Metazoa; phylum Mollusca; class Gastropoda; order Neomphalida; family Peltospiridae; genus Gigantopelta; species Gigantopelta aegis. The sequence continues at coordinate 3,136 of NW_024535983.1, forward strand.
CAGTTATTTGCTGGAAGTACAGTTTAATTTTACATGTACTATCACAGTGTCCTAACTTAGTTGATAATAATGATCTAAATGGTCTTCTCTTTGGCTAGTAAACTACATTCAGTCCATCTGTGGTAATATGAAACACACAATCACAAAGTGGTCATGTCTTCACTGTTACAATATACTATATCTAATGGTCAATACTAGTAATGCTGGAGTGTATACCTGTCAGACTATGATACAACATACTGGGATACGTAACATATTGATATCATCTACTGGTAGTGATACTGGAACTCTCTCTGTTATCAGTGAGTATATATTTTGGTCTATACAATCTAACAATATCATACATTGCTTAATATATAGAATAACTGGAATTAAAGAGTTAATGATATTTATTGCTGCTAAAATAGTGACCTTTAAAGTGAAATGGTTTATTCTTTTTTCATCTAAGGAAGAAAATACAGTTAGAATCTCCACTTATCTATGAAGATGTTTAAAGAATTGTATTTTCATTTGACAATCATTTAGCATTTTCACACTATAATAGGTTATATCTGAAATCACAAACATGTCTCAACAGACTGCTTTGCGACTCTCTTTTGGTTGTGACCCAGTATCAATTCGATCTTTATTGGATTATGTAATGTATGTGAACAACATATGTTCCATGGTTGTAATGATATTATTATTATTATTGTGGTCATTTTGTCCCTTATACATAGGTAATCCCATAAAATGTATCAACAAAAAGGTGTGATTATTGTTGTTTGCTGAATTCATGGTAGACTGGGTATGAGACTATGTACAGGTAACAGGTAGTAAATACATATTCCTTTATAAAAGGAAAACATTTACCAGCTTTTTGTACTTTGTAGATACTTCTGACTGTTTGTGAGTTCCCATTAGTTTTCTAGCTAAAATGTTGCTATTGTATAAACTAAACAGTAAAATGTTTTTTCCACACTCTAATCCTTAATCTTATTATTGTATCACTGTAAAACCTGATTGGTTGATTTAACCATTATTTGGTTATACAGGTTGCAAGTGTAACTTGTTTTTTGTTTGAAAACATAAGCATAATACTGTTTTTGTTATTAATAATTATGTAACTGCATAACCATCAATTTCGTAATATATTAGTAGTCAAAATAGATGTGTTTTACTTTTTAGATAAGCAACTTATAAAACTTGTATTAGTTTGATGTTGTATTCATTGTCTTCTTTTAGTTCCAGTTCCAGTTGTATCACTCAATGATTCTATATCAGTTATTGCTGGAAATAGCTACTTTTACATGTACTATCACAGTGTCCTAACTTAGTTGATAATAATGATCTAAATGGTCTCTCATTGGCTAGTACTACATTCAGTCCATCTGGTGGTATATCAAGACACCATCACAAATGGTCATGTCTTCACTGTAACAAATACTATATCAAATGTCAATACTAGTAATGCTGGATCTATACCTGTCAGACTATGATACAACATAGTGATAGTTACATACTGACAATCATCTACTGCTAATGATACTGGAACTCTCTATATTATAAGTAAGTAAATTTAAACAGTAATAGTAAATATTGTTATAGTACTAATAAGTGACATTATATGTTAGTTGATGAAGTCTATCTATTTTTATAATCTATTCTTTAGTTATAAAGTGGACCGTTTACTCCAACTGATGTGATATGTTTGAACACACCACCTTATGATATGTTCAGTCTTAACTGTGTAATTGATATTACTTCTCCTACTTATAATACAGACTTGTTATATTTCATGGCCACAAGAAGATATCTATGGAGTTGGAAGTGTATGATAATGGACTTGAGAGTAATTTAACTGTTCATGGTATGTCAATCTGGTACATTTACTTTCACTTGTACTGCTACTGTTTTCTATCATTGGAGCTATTTGTACAGCATGACTTCAGACAGTGTCACAGTTATTGTTAAAGTATAAACTATATACCCAATATATTAACATGACATATATACTAATTATTATAGGTCCTGCTGTTCCAGTACAACCTGTACTTGGACCAGTTAGTGTAACTCCTACTACAGCTACCATCTCCTGGACTATACCTCAAGTATCATATACACCAGAAATTATACTGTAATATTGGGTACATCATGGATGAACTTAATATGATGACAGTAATGTTTTTTATACTAACAATATTGACAACTTAATGTTCTTAACAGCTACTAATATACAATACAATGTGACAATACAAGGACTAAATATCAATGTTATGTATTATTATGAAGGGAATCTGTCAATACTATTGGTAAAAAACTACAGTAGTATTAGTAATTGTAATACTTCAGAATCAGGTAAAATCACTTTATTTCATTATTTTATTATTACTGATCATTACATAGCTCCAAGTAAACCTACTTATGTGAAAATTGACAAGTCTCAGCTCAACTTCACTCTATCTCTCATTGGGAACCACCATCTCAACCTAATGGAGTCATCATTGACTATAACGACACATGTTCTGATAATAATGCTACAATGTCTTATTATAGAAGTGATATGATGACTTATAGTTCATCATTGAGGAATGCTACACTCACTGGACTAGAACCATTTATACAATATACTGTAATGTAACTGCTGCTACAGCTGCTGGAGTAGGACCTCCTGCTAGTGTAAGTAATGTTACTGGACAAGCAGGTATGTAGTCATTATTACATCATTTTTTTATATTGTGTGTTTGTCAGCTCCTAGTGGTCCTCCTCTCTCCATACTATCAGATCAAGTCAACCTACTGTATTTACTTTATCTTGGACTCCTCCTGATATATCATTACAAAATGGTATCATTATAAGTTATACCTATTAACTGTACTGAGTTAGGAGATAGTAATGAAGTAGATAGAATGACTGTTACAAGTACTACTGCTGTCATTACTAATCCAATGATTAAGGCTACACTGAGTATATCTGCTTTGTAAGTGCTGCAACTAGTATTGGTTCAGGGTCCTAATGGAAATGCCTACTGGTAGAACTGCTGGAAGATGGTATGTGTATAAAGTATTGTTATAATTATTATTATATTATCATTAAATTATATAGTTTCCAGTACAGTGACAATATCTAAGAGTCTCATCTCTCTCCAATACATCCTTCAATTATTCATGGAGTCAACCAGCTCTACCTAATGGTATCATTACTTCATATATTGTTATAGTGACCATACTATACTAATGGTACTATTGCTGGCAGTAGTACTGTTAATGGTACATGCCATATGTCATTATTGGTGGATTAGGTAATTTGTTTATATTGTAGAAATTATGAGGCTATCTTCTACTCTTAGCTAAATATGTTCCTTATAATATCAGTGTGAGTGCAGCTACTAGTGCTGGAAATGGACCAGAAATGACACTAACGCTTTCACAAAGGAAGGAGGTATAAACATGATTTAATAAAAAATATATTTTATTGATCAATTCTTTGCCCACTCCTCCAGCTATTAAAGGACTTAATGCTACTCATGTCAATGATACAGCAATATATGTGACTTGGTATCCATTAATATCATAAATGGTTTTATTGGTAACTATACTGTCACATTAATTGGACCTGAGTATTCATTAATGAAGATTGTTCCATCTACTTGCACAAGTGTAGTCTTTATTACCCTACAGTCAAATGTAACTATACTGTGATGATATATGCCCAGTACTACTGAGGAGGAGGAAAGGTGAACCAACCATTATAATAGTTGATCCTTTGCAATCAACTTTACCAACTGAAAGTAAGTTTGTGTTGCTAGTTTAGGTTATTATGTATTATTGTATTAGACATTTCTACAAGAACAATGCAGGTATAGCCATATTGGTTACAATAATAACAGTTGTCATTATAATTCTTGCCATTATATGTGTTCCTGTTATGTTTTGTGCATGTAAGTTTTATTATTACAGCACATGTTATGGATATCATTCCTTTTAAGTATGCGACATCCACCATGTGGTAAGAGTAAAGAGGGAGCAAGTCCTGTTTAGGATTGCTCCTGATTGTGATATTAAATCAAACGTACCTGCCGACACTTTAAATTAGAAATGATATCATATAAATTATTATATTTCTGAAGAAAGTTCAGACAAGGAATTACTCATAAATGAATAAATTATAACGCTAAATTATTTAGCCAAAAAGAAAACAGTTGTCATTGCTGTTGTTATATTAAAAGTTTTCAAATAAAGTCTAACTAGCTAAGGGCGTGGCTTTATCATAGCGCAACTGTTCTAGTATTTAGTATTGTAACCATTAACAGAACTTTAGTGATTATATTCCCTTACCAGTAACAGCTGAAATAAAGTTAATTAGACACAGACGTGACAGAGAGGAAGGATGAAATTGCTGAGAAGACCATTATAAATTTAGGAGCTTGAAATACTACAGTGATAATGATGTCTTGTGTGCTCATACACCATTGCTGTTATTATAGATTATTAAAGATCTAATTGTGGAGAGATCTAATGTCATACCAGGGTCTTAAATCAGAGCAAGAGGTATTGCGTGGATAATTACATAATAATGAATGTCATGATAATCATAAGCTTTAACCTAGTTCCTTACTATATTTATATGTGCTGTATCATCATTCAGTTGTTGCATTTTTACTATAGAAGAACTATATCTTATTGGAAACACTATATTTCAAACAATCTAGTGTAGCAAGCTGAACTAAAATGTATGTGATATCAATTAACACAATAAATACTGTATGCTGGATCAATAACATTTAAAATGCCATTTACAATTTTGTTTTACATTATACTTTCTCTGGATAAGTCTTCTTGATATGATATAATAATAGTTATTCAAAGACATCAGTAGAATTAAGATGTTTTATTAGCACTTATGAAAAACTAATTAGGCTGATTTCATGGACAGATTACAGCTGGAGCACCTGTCATAGTCCTCCAGACCTCGTTATGCTCCTTTTCCTTTCCCCAAAAACATAAAGCAACATGATCCCAATCAAAAGGGATAATGTACATTTACAACAATGCTAGTCAAAAGACTTTATTTCTACAAAGAATTAAAGTATTAGGTTCTGAACAAGCTCCTATTAACTTATGATCCTGCGTGTTCAAGTATCATTTACAAGGAAATGTCTATATTTGATCCAGGAAAAATCATTAAAAATTACTTGTTGCTCGTGGAATCCCTTTCATTTTGTCTATAGGGAACCATACAATTTTTATACATAAGAATTAAAGGTGAACACTATAATTATAATAAACATTAAAACAGTCTTTGTTGCATAATTTTACAATGATTCACAAGATTAATAGATTTTTGTTCAGAGGTATTTAGCTGCTTATGTCTTGGATGAATAAGCCTATAAACATTGACATATGAAGGTGTCAAGAATGTATGGAAAGCTTCATATATCACATCCTATGAATATGCAAAATTATATGAATTTTCATAGATGGGAAGAGAAATGATAAATTGTTTATCTCTGAACTTTGAAACTTGAGCACACAATAAGTTAGCTGTTGAAAAAACCTCTTTGCTCTGACTGTGCTGTGACATCTATTCTTGTTATAAATAATTAAAATGTATGCAGAATGGAAAGCCCAACCATTTCCAGCTCATTGTGTTGCTTTCTTGTTATATTTAACATCAAAGTAAGTCAGTTTAATAACTACATATATATCCCATATATACCTATATAATAATGACATCTATATAGTCTTAAATTAATAAGTTGGTCATTTCATCATTCTTGAAGCTTCTTTGATGTGTATGTAATGTACACATTCACAGATTCAACAATAATTAAGTCAGTCTTTATATAATGCATGAATCTTAGTCAACATGAGTCAGTAGATATAGATAATTATGTGTATGAACTTATATATTATGCATAAAAATTACATTATATATAATCAAACTAATATGCTCACACAAAGTAAAAAGACTATTGTTTGCTCTAATAATACACTAGCAAAAAATGCGATGTTATTGAGTTAGAAAACCTTTTATATTCTATACTTTAATGATCATACAAGTGATATATATGAAATTATATATGGGACTAACTATGCCCCTTAAAACAGGCTGTGTTTGTAGCATAGTTTATGTATGATGCGTATATCACACTGTAATACAGCCTATGTTTATTATGAGTTCGATATAGAAGAGATGATGTGATAAAAGTGTAGAAATTCTTCTGGTTAATATGCTGTTACATAATTTTTATGTGTAGATAGTACATGTAGTTTTTACCTAGATCATTTGTCTTGTCTTGTTACATCACAAAGTCAAAGTTAGGACAACTGGCATAATATGTAGTACTATATATATAGTTATCATTAGATCCATTTGAATGGTTTGCCATATAATAGATCTGTTATAGCAATTTGTATATAATATGGCATTGTATGTATTGTACATACAGAGTTACAGTGTCAGAGTGATATGGTACATGTAGTTTTTCCTAAACCCTGTAGACATTAAATTGATGATTTTACATAATGATTTAAATGTTGTTTTAGTTATAGAAACTTAGATGTTTACTTTGTCTTAATATAGATGAGTGCTGTTTAAACATTAATTATTAACCTCGCTGTGCGTGGGCGCATAGCGAGTGGTCTGTCAGTTTGTGTGTGTGTGTGTGTATGTGCCTGTTACCCGGGCAAATGGCTTTGACTGCTTTAACTCAGCAAAAACGGAACTGGTAGCCACCAAACTATAGTGGTAGGGTAGCCAAACTTCTGTACTTCTTAAGATACTGCCAAAAGGAGCGTCAAACGCACAAAAAGCTTTAAAAGTCTGAAAAACCTTTGAAAAAAGCACAGTTTTCAGTGAAGGACTTGAGAATTCAATAAAATCTCCTGCATACAGCTTATGACATTTTCCAACTTTTTAAAGTGAGAATTTTTGCAAAAATACTTCTTTGGAAGTTATGACCAGTTTTTACTAACTTTGCCATTATGTTTGTCGATACATTGAGCGCGAACTAATTAAAATACTAGCACCATAGCTGACATTGGAGAATCACTAACTTTTATTAAGAAGTTGGAAAGTATTGGAGCTTTTTTCAATTAGAGTGCAAAGTACCCAGTAGAAGCACTAAAAGGCAAAGCTTTTTCTTTTATTGAAGAGAAATGCTGAGTAATCAATAATCATCTTGCGCATCACGTAGATTACGTCACTTTATTATTATTATTATTATTATTAATATTATATTATTATTATTATTATTATTATCATCATTTACAGAACCATAAAGAATTATAAAAATGAGATGAATGGTAAGTGATAGAAGTACGAGGGGTATTGTATTGAACGAAGGTCTATTATAAGTCCTACTCATAGCCTAAGCTGATGATGTTGATTAAAGTGATTTAGTGAATTGTTGAGGGAAGGGAATAAAGAGAACGATTTGCTGCATGGACAAACAAAATGGGAATGAGCATGGGTTGGGGGGTCAAACTTGTTGGTAAAATAGAACCAAAGAATTTTGTTAGCTGTTTCTTGATAGTGTTTATCAGAAAAAGTCGAGATCAATTGGGGGGAAAGGCATTCCAAGCCTTGGAATTCAATTTAAGAAAAATGGCGAGAGTGGAGTAGTAGAGGAAATGGAAGAATCAGTTTATGGGAACTAGCAGATCTAGTGTCAGAAAAGCTAAAAGGAAATAGACTATGAATATCAATACAGCAATGAGAAGACTGGAGACATCTAACCATAAAGATTTATGTCATTTTCCATGGAGCATAAGGCATATTGAAGAATAGGGTTAGATTTATCGAAGGAATTTTTTTAAGAAAATTTAAAGCCCC
>NW_024535984.1:0-11081 GCF_016097555.1 Gigantopelta aegis
GAATCTTAATCTCATTGTCTTTTATTCCTAATTTTCTTTGTTTCGCTCTTATCTGATCCTAACACCCTGTAGTGTTCTAATGTCTACCCATGGCTTTTAAAAAATACTCCCTTGTTTCTGCAATCTTCACTGAACGAATTGTAATATACAATCGACCAATGTATCACAATACCTTTCCTGAGACTGAATATTAGTCCTATTCTTTAATTCTATCATTGGATTATTAAAATCTTCGACGTCTTTCAACTTGAAAACGATAGAAACCATTTGTTAATTTTATTGATACAGAATCTGACTACATTGCTATAAACACAACAATAATAATACTTACTCATATTATGATTGTTCTTTTTCATTCTTTCTTTCTCAAGACTTTTAATATCAATACTAGCAGCTATTACAAAAAAAAAATAAAAAATTAGTACCATACAATTAACACTGAAAAGATACAAACATAATAAGAAATAAATGGCAAAAAAAAAAAAAAAAACATTGTAAGCGATTTATTTTGATGTCTCTGCATGGGACTGGATTTATTGCTAACTTTAAAGACGTCAGAGTTTGCAAAAGCTACGGATATGAGCAAAGATGTTTCTCAAGTAACAACTTTGATCAGTTTTTGCCCAAATCAAAGTGTTTTATGGAAAAGTAATGACTTCATTTGCTTGTTATGTGTTCAACAGTTATCTCGGTAATAACATAGAAAAATGAAGACATTAGACACAAAATATAGTTAACATGTGGACTAAAACTAATCTTAGGACTACCTAGCATGCTGTATATCCCAGGCAGTAAAAACAATTTAAGTACAACATGACATTATAATATTAATGAACATACTGGGATTAAGACCAAATGCATGCCTCTCTCATCTTCTCTTCTTTAACTTTCAGGAGGACAAGATGATGATATTTTGGGGTATGTACATTTGATGAATTGTGGTTGAACCTCCTCCAAAAACATCAAATAGATTTGTTGCTCACAGAAGCGTAGAACACAAAATGAAATTAATAATCTAAAAATAGCAATTACTTATTATTACAATCAATTAAACCACAATACCTCATGTAGTGATAGTTTTCTGAAACAGCATCACTCACATGACAACCACAACTATTTTGTTAGGACATCACATGGTACATGTAAAGATTAATATGTAATAGATAAGTAATTACTTACATGGAAAACAGGAAATAAGCACCCAGTGTAGTGCTTGCAAAATTATATTACTAAAAAGTGGTCTCTCTTTCTTTAAAAGGAAGTCAGGTATGAATTTTTACAAGCTCAACAAGTGGCTTGTGGTTGAGTTCATGTAAATAAACTATTTATCAATTATTCCCTGTCATATCCTGAGATATTTTTAAGTTTTTTGTTCTGTCTATGCTACAGCTACAACCTAAAGCAAAAAATCTGTGGTAGTCATGAAAGTTGGCAACACGTCTAGTGGTTCTATAGTGAAATGATTGTACCACTTCACACATTGTTTAGTTCGCTGCTAGACTATTGCATCACATAATATGAAATGTAGTGATAAAGGAAAATCTCTACTTTATAAGCTTTTTAGAATTGTTAATAAACTTAGCAGTGAGATAATTAGCTATGACATTTAAAGCTCATCATCAATCATCCATAATGACACATTATATTCATACATGTGACAATACATACCAGTCAATTGTCACACTAAACTCAACTATTTGCTGGTAACAAGTTGATATAACATGTAGTATAGTGCACAAGATAAACAGGTGTCTTAGTAGTTTTCCCTTAACACGTTGGTGATCAGTGATAACAACTCTTCCTCAGAACATGTGTTTTAGTCATTGTTCAACTAACAGTTTATTTAAAGTGGTTCTCTACAAACTATTTAATGTAAACTATATTATTTGTATTATACATGTAATGATGAAATACTATGCTTCCAAATAAATGGAGGAAGGCTTAGCCTTAATGCTGACACTGAGAGAAGACATATGCACCTCATAAAAATTATTCAGCAACATCTTTACAACAGCAATGACACTTTGTAAAATACCGATCACTAAAATACAGAAGTACTTGTAATGTATCTACTACACAAATTCTTCAACCTCATCTTTACTGGCTATACTAGAGGAAGAACTTTACTGTCTGTGGCATTATCACATTGGTTCAAAGTAGGTAGTGGACCTAGCCCTTCTATCTTCTCTTCTCTAACCCATGAATGTCATCAAGGATAGCTTGCTCCTAAGACAGATACAGTATAATAACATTTGGTCATTCCTTTGTAATATAGATAACTTGGTCATGGACAATTAATACACAATCATATTAATCTTAGCTCACATTTTCTGAGAGTGTTGTCAGTGTTCATTAAAGTGGGGCTCTCTGATTTAACAGTGAGACTTGTTGTCTGGTGGGATGGGTATGTATCGGGTGAAGACAGAGTATGAAATGGTGGTAGGACCAGTGGCAGTAGTTGAAGGAGCGAGAGAAGACTGATGAACTGGAGAATGATGATTAAACCCTGTAAAAGAGATATAGTACATTGAACAACCATTTTTTGGAGTTATACACTTTATCATATAATGCGTTGTCTTACTTCTTACCTGATACTTCAGAGAGGCATCGGTCTTTGCGAATGTTAAATGACTGCATGTAGCCCCTCCCACTTCATTAGTACTTGGCCGCATTGCTCCAAATACATTATTTGTAGCAGGTGCACTATGATGGAGAGAGGTATGAACATGGTCTGTGTTGAGAGATATTTGATGAGCTGGTTTTTACGAACAGATTCAACATGGAAGTTTTGTTGGATTTGAAGAGCTGACTGTACCTACATTTATAAAGATCATCACAACGTGGCTACAACAAACGCTTAAAAAACATGTTATTGTGTTAGAGTTCAAGGTATCATATAAACTGCTTAAAACTGGGACCACATCCCTTTTAGGGGAGAACCATTCTTACCTAATCTTTGTCATTATTCTCCTATTACACTAATAACATATATCTATATGTTTTTTAGAATGTATCAGGTTTTATTTTAGAGAGAGAAGGGGATACTCTGATTGCCTAATTATCGTACTTATCCTCATGAAATAGCAGAGGGAACCTGTCAATTAGCTCAATCCCCATTTACTCACTTTTAGCACATTCTCAGGTACTTCAATTGTAACTTGTGGTGGCCGAGGTTTTTTGAGGATAATCATTGAATTAGAGGACTGTGATACAATGACATTTCTTTGTCTTCTCAATTCTCGTCTTCTCTCTCTCTCCTCATCTCCATTGCTGGCGCTCTCTTCTGAAGTTGCTGACGCAACTTGGTTCGATTTCCATGCATCTTGAAATCTTTAATAAAAATGAGAATATTATATGAATGTGATCATTAATATGATTATGAAAACAATACACATGAACAGAATTTTTATACATTTGAAAAACTCTATGGAATTCTTTTACAATTATTAATAGCACTCTGAACCTCACATGTTCATGATTATCATTAAAACAAGAGTGGAATTCATATTATATACATAAAAACAAACTTATTAGGAATACCAAAAGGAAATTAAGATAAGATTCAAACATTAAAAGTTATAACATGCTCAACTAATGATAAGTGACGATTTTACTTTCCTAGGGTAGTTCAGTAATGATGCTTTTCACTAACAAATGCAATGCTATCAAAAGATAAATCACTTATTTTTGAACTCCAACATTTTCTATATATATTGTACTGCCAGAACAGTAATTATAAAACGTAATTATATATTATATATCCCTCTAGATCTACCTATATATCTATATATATAATATTTATATCGAAGGCCATGGAAATTTTATACATCTCTAATATGATCCCTAAAAGCTAGGTAAAACAATCATCTTGACAGTTTTAATAATAAGGGTCACCACACACATATACATATTATGTTAGTAAAGACCCATCCTCTCCTTGATTTTAAAATTTAAAAACTTACCTTACTGTAATTTATTGAAAGATGCAAGAAAGGCTACGAACAAGACACTTCTTTCTTCTTCCTGGGAAAGGACACGCCTCAGAAAAAAGGTCAGCAGTATAGTCTTGAAAAGATTTGCTCCTCACAACTCAATACCTCGTTATAAATTCACTATTACGTCTGGCAAATCACGTGATATCACGTGAGCCAAGATTCCACCCCAAACTACCAAATCAGATGATTATTCTATGTTGTGTCGTCAGCACTCGGTAAGGATCATTTTACTGCATATTTTATAGTGAGTTATAAGGTGCCTCTCAATCCAGGTTATTTTGTAAAGGCATATCGAAAGCTATTCGCTTAATTATAACTACAATGCATTATTTGCGTTCTTTGTAGTTGTTACGTTTGTGTTGTTTATTATTTTGATTTTTTAAGGTATGGCTTCCGGAACAGAACGAGACAGTCGGTCAACAGGTGCTAATGCGCCTTACTTCAACCCAATGAATACAAGTTATCTTGATCGGAGCAGTGGGCGTGGGAAAGACTAGTCTACTAATGAGATATGTTCACAATAATTTTGAAGATGCGCCAAATAAAATTTGTAGCTGAGAAAGAAAAGCTATAACAATTAACGAAAAGAGATGGTACTCTATCTCTGGACACTGCAGGTATGTGTCATGGTTTTCTCGTGTATAATCAATCACTTATAGCCCGTAGACTCATAATAAGGTTATAGTAACAATTTGAGCTGGGGAATTAGGCCTTTATAAAGCTTCATGTTAATTAATCTTTTCTGACTTTTATTGTAGCAAGAGACAAAACTATACAGATCATTGACTTCCAATAAAGCTTAGCTATGTTATCATAATTAACATATTTTTGATTAGTAAATTTAAATGAGCATGTTCCATACTCCTGATATACGCATGAGTGATGTTTTCCTTACATGGTAACCCTATTGTGGTAACTATCAGAATGTCAGTTTGTGATTTATGATCTTTAAATAACTTATTCTCTAGTTGAATTAAGACTAGCTTATCCCAATTATGTTAAGGATTGAGTTAGCATTGTACATGATCATAGTGTTATACATAATATGTCATAGTCTATTGTATCTCCTTAAGTTTTGTCTATCTCCCTATAGTAATATTGTTTATGTATATACAGCACATTTGAATAGTACAATTGGGGACATAGTAATAAATTATCCTAGACAGATGTTGACTACTCAATGAACTAAGTTTACCAAATTTATTGTGTTTAAAAAACCCCGCCCACTAAGCCCACACCCCTAGCCACAGCATGTTCAAACAAGTTTTTCTTGCAGTGATGTTAATAGTCTTATGCTATGGATTATCATATGTTTTGACTTATTACATGTTCTAAGGACATGTAAATTGTTATTTGAAACACGTAATTTACATTAGTGAATGGAACTTGTTATGTAGTATGATCTAGAGTGATCATACTATCATGCAGATATACCTAACTGGATCAAATCCCCAGCATAATCTTACATGATCTTGTAATCTTGTCTATGATAAATTATATAATCTTGGTGAACTTAAGATCAACCAAATTATACAATTTTGGTGAACCTTGTAACTCTTGAAATACCCTTAAGATCTTACAAGATCCTACTCATTACCAGGGGGTTATGAGTCTAAGAACAAAAACAGTCTCTCTGTAAGCTTTTTACTCGAGAAAGTTATTGCTATGCGTTAAATTTATTCTGACTTGATTAAACCTATTTTGATATAATAGTCAAATTCCTGAGTCCTACTTGAACCAATCAGATCAGAGTTAGTCACGTGACTTTTTAACAAATATATAATTTAATTATTGAATTGGAACCAACACATCAATTTTATAAGTTTTCTTTGCAACTTTGTTCATTGAGGCTTGTTTATATACATGTCAGACATGGAATTTGGAAGACATTAAAGCAGTGGTGTGTGTATGTGTATGTGTGACTTGGGACAATCTACGCGTATCTTTATATTCATCTCGTACTTCAACATGGCTTCGAAATTCATCTCTGTGCAGTAGTATTTTGACCAATATGCTGTGTAGCAGCCACCTTGACTGTCCAAAGGTCCACCCACACAAACCACACCCCACTTGTGTCAACCACACTTCCTTGACTTCTCCAGACCCATCAATTGCCTTCATTTTAAATAGTTTGTTAGTGGAAATAGACATGAAATGGACCAATACAGACAAGGTTGCTGCATACAACAGATATTTGGTATACATCGTAAATATAATTTATGTTGTGTGGACAACACATAATATATTGTATGATCTAATATATTATTAAGCCAGTCATTATAGTTATCAATCTATTAGGAGATTTTAGTTCAAATATTAAAAGAGAATTAATTTAACTTCTTTTATATTGTAAATTTAATATCTAATTGTGTTTTTTCTAGTCCAAGACAGATATCGTACATTAACTCAACGCTATTATGAAAATTCTGATGCTGTTATACTTGTTTATAGTTCTGTTGATGAAGAAAGTTTCCGTGATCTTCAAGATTATTGGTTTTCAAGAGCTTCGACATACCTTCGATTTGATGAGGACAATATACCTATTCTTTTAGTGGCAAATAATCTGATCTTATACTTCAAGTACTGACACTGTCAACTTTTGAAACTACTAAAGAATTGCATTACAGAAAGGCCTCCTTCCTCCAGTACAATGTAGCGCAAAGACTGGAGATAATGTTTAAAAGAGTATTTCACATAATAGCTACCGAGTTGTTTAAGAAACGTCAGCCATCTCGAGACCCAATGTATCTCGTGTTTCGAAGGAAGGTTGTCACTGTGCCAGAGGTAGAAGTGGAATAGGAAGATCAGAAAAGATTAGAGTCATTGAAGACTAGTCAAATTTTATAATAATATGTGTGTATTTGTGTGGATATTAAACCACAAGTAACTTTCTAATAAATGACAGTCACTTTACAACAATCAGTCTCATACTGTTTTTGTCCATATTTGTGTGTGGGTGTGTGATATTAAACCACTACTAATTTATTTCTAATAAATGACAGTCACTTTACAATAATCAAGTCTCAGACTATTTTTGTCCACAGGTTCATCTTTTTGTGATTTTGATATTATTTTTTAAAACTTAAATATAATCATTTGTTACACTTTGCTATATCTTTCCTGAATCATGTAGTAATGAGATTGTACCACAACACCCACTCTTTATGTAGTACAGTAGCCCACTGAACTGTGTGTACTAATGGTCACTAATACTTGATTATTACCCCATTACACTATGTATCATATAGTACACCAATGTCACCTACCATAGTATACCTAGTTTTTGTATACCAATGAATGGGTACTATAATACACCAATGTTCTGATGCTATTGTAACTTCATACTAGAATGTTCTGGTTATGCTTAACCATTCTCTTTTCCACACACAGGACAGGAACGTTATCAGTCCATCACGCAAAGGTTTTATCACAATACCAGTGCTGTTTATGATAGTATATGATATCTCTGATGCTGAATCTTACAACGAAGCAACAAAAAGTTGGTATGTGGAAGCTACCCATTATCTCGACACAACTCCTGATATTCCCATTTATCATTGTTGGAAACAAAACAGATTTGGAAGATAAGAGAGCAATCATCATTCAAAGAATTCAAAGAGTTTTCTAGTAAAAAAATCTTTTACATCCAATTGAGTGCAGTGCAAAAAAAGGAGGTGACAAAGTGAATAAGCGCTTTTGAGGCATTGGGCAGAGAAATTATTGCTAGAAACATCAAATCAAAAGAATCCTCCAGTATACATGTTAGGAATGTTTCTAAGAATGCTGTTAATAAATATTCTCTCCCGACAACAATCTATGTATTCCTTGATTTTTTACCAAAATGTTATAGATACTTATGTAATGTCAATGGAACTGGTCAACATTTCATTTATTTATTCAAATATTTTCCCTCAACATAGTTAGAAATCATTTTTGATGACATTTTATGATGTTTTTCAAGTAGAATGTTATTTTTCTAGAACATAATACAAAAATATTTTCTGTAAAACTGATTATTTTTACTGTATATAATTATGAACAGCTAAATTGATGTCAATTTGAGTACCCATTACCATATTTGGATATATTCCATCAGATTAGAAGTATACTAACAAAGATGTACCATCAAAAACTATCACCATATTTGGACATTTCCATCAGATTAGTATGACTATTAAAGACATATCATCATCACAAACTATAATAATGTATGCTGTGTTACTGTTAAGTTGGTAATGCTGTTTCATTATGAGATTACTGAATCATTACTGTTGTACTTCCCCTGCCAGGGATAATGCTAAATGAGTGGGTGATGGATACTTGCTGCAAAAAAGTATAATGATATAATTCATTGCATGTACTGAAACTACTAAGTGGCTGCCCATTCTTAACTATGAGCCAGAAATATTGCTGAATGAATGAATGTTGACAGGTATTACACATGTATCTGAGATACATTGAATGGTATGTGCAATTTTTCAATACTATTATGACTGTTTCATGCAAAGCATAATTGTACAAGCAATAAAGTATTTTCTGTAAAGCTTGTTGAACAAATAAAATAAGAAATTTATAATTATAATATAATGATTATAAATTATTTGAATTACAGTATTAGCTTGTCTAAAGCAATGAGATTACTTGAAAACAACATATTTATAAGTGATAATGGTAACAATGATTGCATCAATTATAGTCAGCATATTTTACAAGATGATGGTGAGTCAAGATCTTTGTTATACTTGTAACATGCCAACAGTATCACGAAGTACCAAATCTTCAGCAATTTTTTGAAAATGCTTTCTCCACATTTTCACCATTCCTAGCACTACTTCATAAGGTCCTAGCATTCGATCATATTCGCTAAGCCCTCTCTTTAATTCCATTACATCTCTCTTGTTTCACAAATGTTTGTTCATCATCATAACTAGCATTGACCTCATCAGCCTTTGTGCCCACTAGCATAATAGGCATACGATGTCAGCATCTTCACCAAGAGACCAAATATCTCCTTCAAACCAGTACTGTTTAACTTCAACAAATGACTCACGATCAGTCATATCATAAATAACAATGATAGCATGTGCTCCAAGATAATAAGAAGGAGATACTGGTACGAAATCTTTCTTGGCCTAAAAAGGTGGATAATAAAAGGATTGAAAAAAAAGCACTACTGGCAACATTAGAATGTTACCTAATCTTCTATATTATTATAATACCTGCAGTATCCCAGAACTCTAATTTCACTTCTCTATTTCGTATTGTTGTTCTTTTTTCTCTCAACATCAATGACTGTTACCTTAGAAGACCGAATTCTTATGTATATATCTCTCCACAGTAAAGTTGTTTTGCCTACTCCAAGATTACCCACTAGTACTATCTTATAAGTTGGTGGAAAGAAAGACTGTGGACCAAAAGGACCCACTACAAGAATCGATACTCAATTGCATAATGATTTAGATGAGCCACCTTTGTTGTGTGTCTCTTTTATTTTAAACCATCCGACCCTGTTACCTGCAGTGTTTATTCTCAGGAGACTTTGACTCATAACAACCTGTTAGTCAACTATACACATGCTTATACAGGAAGTTAGCATTATATTTGAATGACATTTTGCTAAAAGTTAATCCCTTTCCTAATCCAAAAGACCCCATGATATGAAAGACTACCTTTGATGTCATATGTAACTGAGGTCTTGGACTGTTTTATAGATAATACCAATGAATTCAGTGTGTCCAAAATTTTATTGTATTATGTATGAGATCATTTATTTGATAACTGAGGACTTACTTGTGCTGGCTCAACAATATTTTGTACTCTTACAAAGCTACCATGACAATTCTGTTATCAAAACATACAAATGCTTTAAGTAAAATGTTTTACTTTCCATTGTTAATAATTAAGGAGGGTCATAAATAAATGATAAAACAAGATGATCTCTAAATATTATTAATAGAAGGAAGTAACCATGCTGTGTTTTATGAAATATATATTTATGCTATGAGGTAATATTAATCAAAATTATTCTTATTGTTCAATGAACAATATCCTGAATTGTTCAGCAGCTACATGCTCCGGCTGAATTTGTCATGTTAATATGTGGTCTACTCATTTGAGACCCTTCCATGTCACGGTGAACTATTTCCTCTGCCAAAACTTGAAAAACTTTGTCGACATTTTTACCAGTTTTAGAACTACATTCAATTGGTCCTAACAACTGAGAGTGGCGACGTTTGAGATCTTCCTTAACATCTTTAGATCTAACACGATCTTGTAAGTCATCATACTTATCAACTAAATCACTTTTACTCCCAACCAAAAGAATTGGAATTTTTTGATCAGCATCTTCACCAAACTGGTTAAAACAATATTAAGCCACAAATCTTTCACTTCTGCATAAGTTGAAGTCTCTGTGATTTGGATAGACAATGATCACAGCATCTGCATTTCTTAGATGCTGTGTGGGCAATGAAGGAATGTAGGCTTCTTGTCCTGAATAAGACAAATAATATTACTCTAGCTATAGATAACTTACTGGCTGTATCCCAAAACTCAAGCTCAAGGCTCCTCCCATTGACACTGACTTTTTTATTATTTCTTTGTCAATAATTGTTCCTCCTCAAATCCTTAAATTCAGTGTAGAGGTACCTCCAAACAGAGTAGTCTTTCCTACTCCACAACAGCCATAATCATCACTTTGTACACATAAGGAAAGATTGAAGCAGGAATTGTATCATCGTCACCCCATTACATTCATTGTTTTTCTCTCCTTACTTTCAGACGCCCTTTGTCACACACAATACTGCCTGTATAGTAGTTAATGCTATTACTGTATATAGTGCAGTACTGTGCATTAAATAGTGAAAGTAATAAAATAACGAAACATAAAAACTGTTATATTTACATCATGATTATGACTTCAATCCCAAATGTTTATTTTATAAGAGCTATATCCATTTATTCATAATATAGTAGTTGTTTGGAAAATAGACAACTATAGTCTCAAAATGTAATATCTCATGATAATAATTGTAAACTTATTAATTAGAAATATATATGAAGTTTGAAACTGAAAGTGATAACTAC
>NW_024535985.1:7500-10483 GCF_016097555.1 Gigantopelta aegis
CCCCCCCCCCCCACACACACACACTTATTGATATTGATTAGTGCACTCTATGCAATGCTTTCGCAATCATTGACAATCAAATGGTCGCAAACTATTGTGTCTAAAATACTTTTTTTCCTAAATCTAAACCTTTTTTTTAATCAGTACCACTATGTCACGTGGGCACACATTTTGCTCTACGTCACTATACAAGAAAGAAAGAAAGAAGTGTTTTATTTAACGACGCACTCAACACATTTTATTTACGGTTATATGGCGTCAGACATATGGTTCAGGACCACACAGGTTTTGAGAGGAAACCCGCTGTCGCCACTACATGGGCTACTCTTCCGATAGGCAGCAAGGGATCTTTTATTTGCGCTTCCCACAGGCAGGATAGCACAAACCATGGCTTTTGTTGAACCAGTTATGGATCACTGGTCGGTGCAAGTGGTTTACATCTACCCATTGAGCCTTGCGGAGCACTCACTCAGGGTTTGGAGTCGGTATCTGGATTAAAAATCCCATGCCTCGACTGGGATCCGAACCCAGTACCTACCAGCCTGTAGACCGATGGTCTGCCACGACGCCACCGAGGCCGGTCTATACAAGAAAGTCTAGTGCAGGTTCGTTTCGCATAGAGGCGTCAGGTTTCTTCATGTAGCGTTGGTACTGGTCAAGAACGTGCATGTTTAATGTCATGACTGGACTCGAAAATAATCAAACTAAAGCCCAGTGGTAAAGCGCTCGCTTGATGCGCGGTTGGTCTAGGATCGATCCCCGTTGGTGGACCTATTGGGCTATTTCTCGTCACAGCCGGCGCACCACGACTGGTATATCAAAGGCCGTAGTACGTATTATCCTGTCTGTGGGATGGTGCGTATAAAAGATCCATTGGTACTAATGAAAAATGTGGCGGGTTTCCTCTCTATGACTCTATATATGTCAACATTACCAAATCCAATAACCAGTGATTAATAAATAAAAAAAGTGCTCTAGTGCTGTCGTTAAACAAAACAAACTTGTTTTGTTATTTATTATGTTTGCCGAATATTATTTTTAAAAAAAAGAAGAAGTCAATTTCATGCAATTTTATGATGGAAATCAAGAATATTTGACTGAACGTAGAGAAGATGAGGGAAATAGTGTAGTCAAATCATTTACAAGTTTTATTGTTAAAAATATCACCTCAGAAACACATAACGAATAATACTATTGAAGGGTTAAATATACTCTTCAAAAAAGATAGGGAAACCTGAAATATTAATGTTAATATCAACTATTAAACCGAACATACGTTTTATCCACAGACATCCTAGTAAAGAGACCGGCCTCGGTGGCGTCGTCGTTAGGCCATCGGTCTACAGGCTGGTAAGTACTGGGTTCGGATCCCAGTCGAGGCATGGGATTTTTAATCCAGATACCGACTCCAAACACCTGAGTGAGTGCTCCGCAAGGCTCCATGGGGTATGTGTAAACCCCACTTGCACCGACCAGTGATCCATAACTGGTTCGTCAACAAAGGCCATGGTTTGTGCTATGCCTGCCTGTGGGAAGCGCAAATAAAAGATCCCTTGCTGCTATCGGAAAGAGTAGCCCATGTAGTGGCGACAGCGGGTTTCCTCTCTCAAAATCTGTGGTGGTCCTAACCCTATGTCTGACGCATATAACCGTAAATAAAATGTGTTGGAGTGCGTCGTTTAAATAAAATAAGAACGTCAGGCTGTTTCTATCAACACACCCCGAAAACTTAACTTTCCATAGTTTGCACGTGCATCACGCAGTTGCCCCCCGTACACTTGCGTTGGGGTGTCATTCTTGATATTTTTTGACAATTTCCAGGGAAGGTCGAGTAATCACTGTGGAACATTATTCTGTCAATTCTGTTTCATTCTGTTGATCCACACAGGTTTTGTGTTTTGTTTTTTAGTCATTTTTGTTATTTGAATTTGCAATTTTACTGATGCAAAAAACGTCAACTTTCAGAATTTTCACTTCTGGCCCCAATCGCCCTTCAAGATATTTGGTGGTCATAAAACCTACTGTATACGGAACTACCGGTTGTAATGCTTTTGCCCAATTAATTCACTATATCCATATATAACCATTCTTCACAGCTAGATATACCTTACAATTTTGGGCCAAATGTAAATTCGTATTAGAGGTACTCCTATACGTTTTTTGAAGAGTATATAAATATATATTAGTTATATTCTGTACCCCTCATTTTGGATATAGTCTATAAAGACAAACTCACGTGTATAACGATTACGGCCTTTTAAGAAAACAATCATAGCAACTTGCTCCCCTCCACCCATCCAAAGATTGTAATAACAAGCCGTGGTTTGCTTTGGTTCATCATTGCATAGAAAAAAAAAAAACAAAACCCAAACTTGATGTGGCACAAAGTTGGCAAACCGTGGGTTTGATAATAAATCAAAGGTGTGGAATCTTCGGATGTGTTTTTTTAAAAATACGTCGGCCAAAACAAAAGAATCAGCTTCTTCTTTGTTAACAACATATGGAAAAAGAAAAAAATATAGAGAGAAAAAACAACAGCAAAACACATTAGACACTAAAAAAACAAGGTATTCAATTTGATCTATTCTAAGAAAGAATTAAACTCATTAGCAATATTATTCCAAGTTCTGAAACGTAAACGAGCTGGGAAACTATTTAATTTTAGACCATCTGAAACACTTTACTATCTTTAATCAAGAAGTGTTAACAAATTAATAACGATATTTTCTGGTTTAAAGAAAATGCATTATCTTTAATGAGCTTCAAAAGACTTATAGGGCCTTCACTAACAGAAACCGTCGATGCATAACCTAAAAGACACACACTCTAGTTAAGAGTGGTCATTAGTGGGAATTTTTTATTTTAAAGGTTGTTTAATCGGTTCTGCTTGTAAAATTTTGTTGTTATCAAACGACCCTGCCCCTTTCCACCCCTTTCGGTAAGGTATATTCGACAGTTTAAAAAAAAATCGCTCCAGATAGTT
>NW_024535986.1:0-10543 GCF_016097555.1 Gigantopelta aegis
AATAATCGCAATTCACGTGATTCCTTCATTGTTTATCCAAACGTTGAAAAGG
This sequence comes from Gigantopelta aegis, assembly GCF_016097555.1. Taxonomy (NCBI): domain Eukaryota; kingdom Metazoa; phylum Mollusca; class Gastropoda; order Neomphalida; family Peltospiridae; genus Gigantopelta; species Gigantopelta aegis. The sequence goes on from NW_024535986.1 coordinate 53, forward strand.
ATATCACAAAGTTCGTTTTTCATTTTCACAATCCAGTTTATATTTTCAATTTTTCAAAATCGGGAAAACCACAATTTTTTTTAATTTTTTTTTTTCCCACTCATTTTTTAATCTTTTTTAACAATCATAATAATTGACCAAATAAGGAACAATATTTAGACTGTTCAAAACCAAATAAATTAAGTAATGACAATATACTGTAAGTAATGAAATTAGTTTACCTCCGGGTGTTCAATAAAGGTATTGGGTTTAGTCCAACTTCCCTCTTCTAGCGAAAGCAAAGCTTGGCTACTTGATGTGTTTGGTGTTTAAAACAATAACGTAAACCAAATAACCTTTAGAATTATGTACGCCCGAAGGAAGCTTGTGTTATTTAGGTTTACGTTGCAACTCTTCTTTTTGCTCATTTCTTCTTCTTTCTTCCCTTCTATATTGTCTAGATTCCTCTAGCAATTGATCCAATTTACAATAATAATCTTTTCCTGTTAAACCAGACAATTCATCTTTTTTTGTATGAGACATCTTGTCAATTTAAAAGTATATTATACAATTGATTCATTGAATCTTTGTTTAACGACACCCCAGCACAAAAATACATATCGGCTATTGGGTGTCACAAATGGTAAGTATATGAACATATTATTTATATATAGTTATGTAAAACCACAGTGTAAGGAGCTGTGGCGGGAAAGTATAATACAATATATAAAATCGATTTAAGTATATATTAAAATTTTGTATACAAGTCAAAGTTTTTTAAAAACTTTACAATTAACATTGAATGGAATTTAAACGATTCCAAAACAATTTTTTTGCCAAATATATCATTTCTCGTCGGCTTGAGATGATCACACTCCACCAAAATGTGCCGCACAGTCAGTGTACACTGACATTGTTCACACTGAGGAGGAGGGACCTTCTTTAAAATAAATGAATGCGTCAAACACGTATGGCCTATGCGGGCACGGCACAAGACCACCTCATCCTTCCTACACCTCCTATAGGATGACTGCCACTCTCCCAGGACTGCCTTGACAGAATGAAGCTTATTTGCAACCGCACCGTCCCAATCATCTTGCCAAGTCGAAGAGATATATTGGTTAATATGAAATTTAAAATCACTGTAGGGGACACCAACATGGACACGGGGCAAGTTCAAAGCAGACTTAGCAGCATCTGCCTTTTCGTTACCCTTAATGCCAACATGGCTGGGTACCCAACAAAATATAACATCTTTATTGGCAATTGATAAAAAGACGCACTTTCGTAACACCATCCCAACTAAGGGATGCTCCAATTTCATGTACTGTAGAGCTTGGAGACACGAAAGTGAGTCTGTAAAAATAATATACTTGAATGCACATGAATCCTTAATCTAATGCACATGAATCCTTAATCTCTTCCAGAGCTTTAATGATTGCCCAAATTTCAGCAGTAAAGATTGATGCTCAATTGGGCAATCTCATGGAAAGTATTGTGTCTGATGGAAACACTGTAGCACAAGCCACCGAATTCCCATCCCGTGATCCGTCTGTGTAAACAGGAATGTAATCACAGTACCGCTCTTGGATTTCCATGAAATGTTGTTTATAAATAACTGCATCTGTGCGATCTTTTTTTAGATGCACAAGATCGAATACAATTTTTGGTGATTTTATACACCAAGATGGCAAAATAAAATATGAAGGCGTTTCCAAAATGTCTGTTAAATCAATGTTGGAAACTGATAAAAACTGCTTAATGCGAAGACCAAATGTTCGAATCGCATTCGGTTTCGCATCAAATAACTTCATATATTTATTATCAAACACCGCATTGTGTGCAGGATGTTTTGGCATTGATTTAATCTTTGTAGCATACTGCAGAGAAAGCTTTGCACGTCTAGCACCCAAACTAGGTTCGTGTGCATCGACGTACAAGCTCTCCACAGGAGATGTTTTGAAAGCACCAAGACAAAGCCTAAGTCCCTGTTTGTGTATAGGATCTAACATTTGCAAGTAAGACTTACGTGCTGACCCATACACAATGCACTCATAATCAAGTTTAGACCGAACTAAAGATCTATAAAGTCGGAGCATAACCTTTCGATCTGCTCCCCATTCACTCTTACCAATAACTTTTAAGATATTGAGAGCCTTTAAGCCCTTCTTTTTCACATACTGTAAATGAGGAACAAAAGATAGCCTCCTGTCAAAAATAACCCCCAGAAATTTGGTCTCCTCCACAACTGGAACCGGAGTTTTGTCCAGAAACAGCTGTGGATCTAAATGGTGACCTCTTTTCTGGCAGATATGCATACAGACTGTTTTTGACTGAGAATCGAAATCCGTTGTCAGTTGCCCATTGTTGAAGTTTATTCAAACAAAGCTGCAACTGACGTTCAATGATACTCATACTGGACGACCTGTAGCAAATCTGAAAATCGTCGACATATAACGAGATTTCAACGCCAGGTTTTAAACACTGGGTGATGCTGTTAATTTTCACGGAAAATAAAGTTACTGACAGGATGCTACCTTGAGGCACACCCATCTCTTGGGAGTGAGAATCGGATAACGTAGATCCCACTCGTACCATGAAAGACCTATTCTGTAAGAAATTTGAGATAAAGCCAGGCATACGGCCTCTTAGGCCCATGCCATGGAGGTCTTTCAAAATCCCATACTTCCACGTGGTATCATAAGCTTTCTCGAGGTAAAAAAAGACCGATACCAAATGCTGGTTATGGATAAAAGGATCCCTACAAAACGTTTCAAATCTAACAAGATGATCGACCGTGCTACGTCTAGGCCTGAACCCACAGGGATGCTCCAATTTCATGTACTGTAGAGCTTGGAGACACGAAAGTGAGTCTGTAAAAATAATATACTTGAATGCACATGAATCCTTAATCTAATGCACATGAATCCTTAATCTCTTCCAGAGCTTTAATGATTGCCCAAATTTCAGCAGTAAAGATTGATGCTGAATCAGGTAATCTCATGGAAATTATTGCTTTTGATGGAAAAACTGTAGCACAAGCCACAGAATTCCCATCCCGTGATCCGTCTGTGTAAACAGGAATGTAATCACAGTATTTCTCTTGGATTTCCATGAAATGTTGTTTATAAATAACTGCATCTGTGCGGTTCCAAACGAATCTTTTTTTAGATGCACATTCGTATACTAATTTTCCACTTTCAATTAGGGCTGGATACCTCAAAAAATATGTTTCCAAAAAATGTTGTTAAATCAATTTTGGAAACCTTTCGAAGACGAAATTTCGAATCCACATTCGGTTTCGCATCAAATAACTTCATATGGCCATTATCAAAACCGCATTTTGCGCAGGATGTTTTGGATTGCTTTAATCTTTGTAGCGTACTGCAGAGAAAGCTTTGCACGTCCACGACAGTAGGTTCGTGTGCATCGACGTACAAGCCTCTGAGATTTTTTGAAAGCACAAGCAAGGCTAAGTCCCTGTTTGTGCGTACTCGAGATTTGCAAGTAAGCCCGACGTGCTGAACACAATGCACCCATAATCAAATTTAGACCGTTCAAGATCTTAAAGTCGGAGCAAACTTTCTAACTGCTCCCCATTCAGTCTTGCCAGAAAACTTTTAAGGATTGAGGGCCTTTAAGCCCTTCTTTTTCACTACTGTAAATGAGGAACAAAATATAGCCTCCTGTCATGCTAACCCCCAGTGATTTGGTCCTCCACAACTGGAAGTACTTCAGTCCAGAAATAGCTGACTTGAAATGGTGATGGCAGATATGCATACAGACTCTTTTGACTTTGAGAATCGAAATACATTGTCATTTGCCCATTCTTGAACTTTATTCAAACAAAGCTGCAACTGACGTTCAATGATACTCATACTGGACGACCTGTAGCAAATCTGAAAATCGTCGACATATAACGAGCTATCAACGCCTGTAAAATTGAAGAAGCAAGCTCCTGCCAATGCTACCACCTCCACACAGGTGTCCTTGGACACAAACAAATCATCGTTTGGGTTGAGTACTGGTATGCCAATTCCCATCCTACCTAACTTAAAAAGCAAACCAGCGAAGAAGGATCACACCTCTGGGCGGCTTAAAAAAGCCGAACAGAACTTAACAAACAAGTAATATTTTTCAGGCTCTGGATGATGGAGGTGATGATATGGAAGTCTCATCACTTCATTATCCAGGAACAAAACGACCAACACCAAAGCCAAAAATAACTCCCATACTTCCTCCAAATGGCGAATAAAGTCATCCTGTGGAACTGTCGTGGGCTTAGGCCCAATTTTGATGAATTAAGTCTTCTAATTCAAAACTATAATCCTATTGTGGTATGTCTTCAGGAGACTTTCCCGAAGGACACTGACAATATTAATATTAGAGGGTTTAACCTCTATCACAAATTTCAGGAAACTGATAACAGAGCTGGGGGTGTTTCCATTTTAGTAAATGAAAATATCCCTCAGAATGTAATTCCATTAAATACTAATTTGCAAGCTGTGGCTGTAAAGGTCACAGCCCATAAAACTATAACTTTATGCTCTCTCTATTTGCCTTCTCGTAATAATTTCAATTTCAATCCCAAAGATCTTCAAGATCTCTTCGACCAACTCCCTAGCCCTTTTGTGGTTATGGGACATTTCAATGGTCACCACACTTTGTGGGGATGCGAGGATGTAAATACTCGAGGCAAACAATTAGAAGACTTAATTCTCAAAAATGACTTAATTATATTTAACGATAAAAGTCGAACTTATTTTCACGCTGCAAGTGGCTCTTTCACTTCAATTTATCTAACTTTATGTAGTCCATCACTGTTTCTGGATTTCTCTTGGAAAGTCGGTCCAGACCCCTGTGGCAGTGACCACTTTCCGATTTTTTTGGAGAATGATGGACCACCATCACTTGAAAGATTTCAAAGATGGAACTTATGGACGGCTGACTGGGTCACTTTCAGCATCTATGCAGCACTCGTCTGCAACAATCTGCCATTGACGATGCTGACTATCCCATACCCTTTTTCACTTCCATTTTGAAAGAAATTGCAGAAGAAACTATTCCCAAGACTTCGGCAGTGCCAAAACGTTTCACTAAACCATGGTTCAATGAATCATGCAAAGATGCTATTAAGGAACGAAATAGGCACATTGAGAGCTTTAAACGGGAACCCACCTGGGACAACCTCTCTGCCTATCGTATTGCTAAGGCAAAGGCCCGCCGAGAGATCAGACAAAGTAAGAAAACATCTTGGAGAAAATATGTCTCCAAGTTGAATTCCCAAACCTCTGTGAAATCTGTTTGGAATAGGATCCGTAAAATCAAGGGAAAAGAATCCAGTAGTACTGTCCATCATTTGTCTGTCATTGACACAAACGTCACATCTCAACGTGACATCGCCAATGCACTGGCAGACAACTTTTCTCATAACTCCTCTTCTGCGTTCAGCTCAGATGCTTTCACATCTGTCCGTACTAAAGCTGAAAAGCAACCTATTAATTTTTCATCTGAGAATGCTGAAGTATACAACAGATCCTTCTCTTCGGAGGATTTGCAGGATGCTCTTCGAAAAGCCCATGATACTTCGGTGGGACCAGATGAAATACATTACCAACTACTAAAACACTTACCCAAATCTTCTCTTTTACTTCTTTTGAACATCTTTAATAAAATCTGGAGTTCTGGTGACTTTCCTTCTAATTGGAGGAAGGCTATTATAATTCCTATTCCAAAGCCTGGCAAGGATCCTACTGACCCTACCAGTTACCGCCCCATCGCTCTCACAAGCTGCATCTGCAAAACTATGGAACGAATGATCAATCGTAGACTTGTCTGCTTTCTCGAGTCCCACAAATTGCTTACTAACGTGCAATGTGGTTTTACATCCAGTCGAGGTACGCTTGATCATCTCTTTCGATTTGAAACGTTTTGTCGCGAGGCCTTCGTCAATAATCAACACCTGTTTTCAGTGTTCTTTTATTTGGAAAAGGCCTACGATACCACATGGAAGTATGGGATTTTAAAAGACCTCCATGGCATGGGCCTAAGAGGTCTTCTTCCAAATTTTATTTCTAACTTTTTAAAAGATAGAATTTTTAAAGTGCGAGTGGAATCCACTTTTTCAGATTCCCACTCACAAGACATGGGGGTGCCCCAAGGTAGCATCCTGTCGCTTACCCTATTCTTAATTAAAATTAACAGCATCGCCCAGTGTTTAAAACCTGGTGTCGATTGCTCACTATACGTTGACGATTTTCAAATTTGTTACAGGTCGTCCAATATGAGTATCATTGAGCGTCAGTTGCAGTTTTTTTTTGAATAAGCTTCAACAATGGACAACTGACAATGGCTTTCTATTCTCAAAGTCAAAAACGGTCTGTATGCACTTCTGCCAGAAAAGAGGTCACCACCTAGACCCTCAGCTGTTTCTGGACAAAAGCCCGATTCCCGTGGTCGAGGAGACCAAATTTCTGGGAATTATATTTGACAGGAAGCTATCTTTCATACCTCATTTAAAATATGTTAAAAAGAAAGGGCTAAAGGCCCTAAATATTCTCAAACTTATTGCCAGCACAGAGTGGGGAGCAGACCGTAAAGTTATGCTCCGACTGTATCGATCTTTGATTACATCTAAACTAAATTACGGCTCTATTGTGTATGGGTCGGCACGCAAGACTTACTTGCAGATGCTTGATCCAATACACAACCAGGGACTTAGACTTTGTCTTGGTGCTTTCAGAACATCTCCTGTGGAAAGTTTGTACGTCGATGCACACGAACCTATTTTGGGTGCTAGACGTGCAAAGCTGTCTCTGCAGTATGCTACCAAGATAAAGTCAATGCCAAAACACCCCACCCATAACGCTATCTTTGACAACCGATTTATGAATTTCTTTGATGTGAAGCCAAATGCAATCTGCACATTTGGTCTTCGCATTAGGCAGCTTTTATCTGCTTCCAACATTGATCTTTCAGACATTTTGGAAACACCTTCATATTTTGTTTTGCCACCTTGGTGCATAAAACCACCTAAAATTGTGTTGGATCTCGTGCATCTGAAGAAAGATCGCACGGATCCAATTATTTATAACCAATATTTTATGGAAATAAAAGAGAAATACTGTGACTACATCCCTATTTACACGGATGGGTCACGGGATGGGAATTCTGTGGCTTGTGCCACAGTTTTTCCAGACAAAATAATCTCTATGAGATTGCCTGATTTGGCATCTATATTTAGTGCCGAAACTTGGGCAATTATTAAAGCCCTAGAGGAAATCAAAACCTCTAGCTCCTCTAAATTTATAATCTATACCGACTCACTTTCGTGTCTCCAGTCTTTACAATATATGAAGCTGGAACATCCCTTAATTGGGATGCTGATACGAAAGTGTGTCTTTTTATCTATTAACAATAAGAATATTGTTTTTTGTTGGGTACCCAGCCATGTTGGCATCAGAGGCAATGAAGAGGCAGATTGTGCTGCCAAGTCTGCTTTGACTTTGCCACGTGCCAATGCTGGTATTCCCTATAGTGATCTCAAACATCACGTAAATAATTATATCTTTTCTACTTGGCAAGATGATTGGAACGGTGCGGTCGCGAACAAGCTTCATTCTCTTAAGCCAGTCCTGAGAGAGTGGAAGTCCTCCTACAGGCGGTGCAGAAGGGATGAAATAGTCTTGTGTCGTGCTCGCATCGGACATACTTACATTACTCATTCATTTATTCTCAAGAAGGATCCTCCACCTCGGTGTGAGCATTGTCAGTGTACACTGACGGTGCACCATATTTTGGTGGAGTGTAATCATCTGATCCAGACTAGAAACGATATATTCGAAGCAAGGGATGTGGTGGAATCCTTTGTATTCCACCCTGAACTTGTACTAAAGTTTTTTAAAAAGAAACCTGATTTTATTCCAAATTTATATTTACTTTTGTGTAATATTTGATTTGTAACATGAATTTTACCTTTATAACAAATGTGATATGTATTATTTTGTACAGCTCTTTACACTGTCTTTGACTTAACATTTCAAATTGCATGTACCACCGCACAGCTCTATACACTCTTTTTAACCTAACCTTTTATTTTTACCATTGTATGACACCCAATAGCCGATGTATTATTTGTGCTGGGGTGTCGTTAAACATCCATTCAATTCATTTCAATTACACCACCCGCTAACGACACATTATTATTTTTATTTTTTTTCTTTTTCTTTCTTTCTTTCTCACTAAGACAGGATCGAAGTCGCAGTAACCCAATTGGCTAATTAACCAGCCAATCAACATCGTTAGATAATCAACCAAGATAGGACACCACCTATTTTTTTTTGCAGCACTCTCATTGGTCCAATCCAGCCAATCATGGATCAAGAACCCCACTACACCTAACTGTAAATAAACTGCACGAATTTGTCTTTGCACCCGCATTCCATCCTAGCTAACTACGGTAAGTCAACTAGGGTTCCAGAAGCAAAGACATGCAGGAAAACCGATACCCAACTATCCAGATAGCCTGAAGACAACCAAGTAAGCCTACTAAAATCCTATATTTAGGGGGCGGGAATCAAAATTCTTCAAACTAAGTACCTAGATCGGTGCATACATGTATACAATTGCTACTTGCCACCGTTATTTTCGTGTTATTGCATTGGTAATAAAGTTAAGTATGCCAAGCACTAGGCTTTTAAACCAATACCTACACTATAAGGGTTTAACCCTTCAAATTAGATAGCTAGGCTAGTTTATCTCCCCCTCCGTCATTGTATTCAATGCTATACAAGGACGGAGGGGGATGGGTGGTCATGAATGACCGTTGAACTCACTAGAATAGGGACAATAGGTACAACCGTAACACAAAACTAGGATTCACACACAGACTACACGCTCACTGCATCAGTATACAGGGTGCATTGACTAATGATAACAATGCACCCGCCCCCATTTAATGGTCCAGCACGTACTCTAATAAGGAACCGGACAAAAGAATACCGTTCCGAGTACACAATTGCAATGCACCCGGGGGAAGCTGAACAAAAGAATATCTGCCTCCCCCACCCAAACCCCCAATACTTGCTGCTGGTAATAACTTGGTACTTGGTGATGCCTCGACCAGAAGCGGTCAGGCCCTTTATAAGGGCCCTATGGGCAACCTAGAGAGACACCACAGCATCGTAAAGGTCTAAAATTAACGAGCTACTCTCGATTCACTAATATCAAAACCTATATTAGCTCGGCCATTTACCTTTCGACCGACCGTTCAAAATTGCGCCAAATTCCCTCAATCAAAATTGCGCACCCTTTTCTCTTTGGCATTTAACTGCTCCATTCAAATTCCATAGCACCACTACCACCCCCACCCGCCTGATACCGATTTGATCGGGCTGCTGGTGCTCCCTTGCACCTGCCAGTGCAGGCGGTCCCTCCTCTCCCCTCCCACCACCTTTCCTGCCATGGACGACAGGCGTGCGCTACAACAGCTTGTTCTGAATGTGCACGTAAAACCCTATGACATGACATGACATTTCAGATGGGTACACAAAATGTGGCGTACTGTGAGAATACACTGACAGTTCTCACACTGAGATGGAGGATTCTTTTTGAAAATAATTGAATGGGTCAAATAGGTATGTCCGATGCGGGCACGACACAAGACTACCTCATCCTTCCTGTACTCTCTGTAGGAGGACTGCCACTCTCCCAAGACGGGCTTGATGGCATGAAGCTTGTTCGCAACCGCACCGTCCCAATCACGTTGCCAAGTCGAAAAGATAAATTGGTTGATACAATATTTAAAACCAGTATAAGGTACACCAACCCTGGCATGAGGCAAATCCAAAGCAGACTTGGCAGCTAAATCTGCCTTTTCATTACCCCTGATGCCAACATGGCTGGGTACCCAACAAAATACAATGACTTTATTGGCAATAGATAAAAAGACACACTTTCGTACTACCATCCCAATTAAGGGATGGGCCAGCTTCATATTTCGTAAAGCTTGAAGACAGGAAAGTGAGTCTGTAAAAATAATAAATTTGGATGCTATTGAATCTTTGATTTCTTCTAAGGCTTTAATGACTGCCCAAACTCCAGCACTTTTTGTCGCTTTCCAACATTGATTTAACCGACACTTTGGAAACTCCTTCATATTTTGTTCTACCACCCTGGTGTATTACACCACCTAAAATTGTGTTTGATCTGGTGCATCTGAAGATCAAACACAATTTTAAAACACAATTTGACGTCCAATAGCCGATGATAATATTAAAAATCAATGTGCTCTAGCGGCGTCGTTAAATAAAACAAACTTTACTTTTCATTTATTTTAAAGAAGGACCCTCCTCCTCAGTGTGAACACTGTCAGTGTACACTGACTGTGCGGCACATTTTGGTGGGGTGTGATCATCTCAAGCCGACAAGAAATGATATATTTGGCAACAGAAATGTTTTGGAATCGTTTAAATTCCATCCAAGGGTTAATTGTAAATTTTTTTAAAAACTTTG
>NW_024535987.1:0-11546 GCF_016097555.1 Gigantopelta aegis
GATTTCAGGGATAGATAAATTAATGAATGGGAAAAAGAAAAGCAAGGAATACTGCATAAAATCAATATTAAAAACATTTTTGTTCTTCAAAAATTTAATGTTTTCCCTAATGTTTGATGCTGAGAATACTAATACTAACAAATAGTATTGCATATTTCTGGCTTTGTTTATTTCAAGGAACAATAATAGTTGTATACAAAATTTTTACTGATTTGTATTTTAAGTGATAATTTTTGATACTTATTAACACAATCAATTCAAAATTAATTAGTGTCATTTCAATTTTAAGAACATGTTTGTTTACTCTTCACTTATTTAAGACTAATTTTCATCTTTTCTAAATGCATTAATTTAAATGAATCTATTAAATATATTTAATAGAAAAAGAAAAATGAATGAAGACAAAAAAGGATCACAAAGAAAGAAACACATATAAAAATGAAGCAAATTAAACTGGGTAAACTAAAATACACATATACATGTAGCTGTAATTATATTAGATTTATTAAAATAATAAAGATTAAATTAGCTTAGTAATATAGCAGGCAGTGAATTTTAAAGTAACAATCATTAACTAATTCAAAACATTTAATTTGTACTGCTACTATTGAACTATGTGATTATCAATACATTTTTATTAACTATCAATAATTACTTCTCGATTAATAATGATTATTAGATAAAACATAGTCTGTAGAAAGAAAAACTTAAATAGTTTAAGTATAATGTAGGTACCATATTATTTACAACAATGAATCAAAATATCTCACAAGATTGCCATTGAATTAATGGATAAATGAAGTACAAAAGCTGCACAATAAATTAAAAATATACATTGTCACTTAAAAGTTTATGTTTTGCCACTGAAATAATAAATGTGGTGGAGGAGACCCAATTTGCATGGATAGGGATTGTGGTTGTCTCCCTTCACCTAGAGTGCCGACATCATACTTACCCATCTGGGGTTATTCGGTGTAGTTTCAGTAAAGGCAAACTTGACAACAGTCCACTGCATTGTTATTATAACGGTGAATTATACATGCAAGTTCAGAAAATATTCATGGTATTTCACATCTCCGCAAGCCAAGGTACATGGGCTCAGCTCCATGAAGCAATCTTAGCGCTAAGATCAACTTAAGCAATGTTCTCAGTAAGTGATTACTCGCACCGACTTGTCGCATGCAATTTATCGGCCCCATAAAAACGGAACATATTTAACTAAAGTTGTTCTGATTTAGATGTTTTCACAGTACGATTCGGTGAGACTAATCGTATAACGAGAACGCCCCTTTAACCTTCTGAGTACTGCAGGCGAGATATCTCGCCCGAAGTCACGACGGTCGACATACTGTATACTGTATATAGTGCATTCCCCAATTCATAATTCCCGCCGTTTTGCACATGACACTCACCGGAAACGCGAATATAATAAAAGAAAAAAGATTTTTTTTCAAAATAGTGGCTTTTGTTTTGATTTTTTTCAATTAAAAATACCTTGAAATTTTGAGTTCAAAAAGTGGTTTTCGACAAGTATTTTCGCTTGACAACAATGGCGGCACGTCGCGGTCATTTTCAGGGATCGATAGCTGATTGTAACAGCTAATAAATTGGATCGTTTTACCAACAACGAAAATCACCAGATATTGCAATATAAATTGTAGTTCGGGTTTTAAAAACAAATCTGGTCAGAAAACCAGTTATCGGGAATAATGGACATAAATACTGCAGAGCTGGCCACAAATGCCCGTAAGTAAATGCAACTTTTTCTATTTTTTGCCTAATTTTAATCACCATTAGCCAATCTAAAATAATAAAAATTACAAAAAAAGACACGAAAATAATACTTACCGATTCATATATGAACTTTATTTCATGTATTTATCAAACATTTAAGTGAATATATGTGAGTAAAAATTATAAACTTGTACCCACTCAACGTGATTTTTGTTAAAAATTAATCCAGTAGTCTAAAGGTTAAGTGCTTATAACTACCTTATGCACTTGAAGTGATCTTAACTCTAAGATCACTTCGTGGAATGTGGCCGAGTTCCATATAAATGCAATATCAGCACAGAATAGTATTTCACTAAGAATCAGTAAGATGCAAGTCTGTTACTCTAAGATTAACGACATGCTAAAACTACAAAACTTGAGAGCAATATACTATTTTGTTTTAAAAACATTGAGAAAAGTGAAGTATATTAGTAAATATATATTTTGCCAGTCATCTTGCATGCCTGTACATATATATATTCATCCTTTCATTTCAATGGTAGAGCACTCATCGGAGGTAAAAATAGTTATAGGACTGATACCCTTAGTAAGTGAGGCCCTTGGATTATTGCCTGTTCCATCCTTTGTGTACATACCAAAACTGGTATTTAAAACACCATGTTATACTGTAAAACGGGTATTATTCGGGAATTTTATCAAAAATTAAGGTAGTTTGCGGTTTTTAATTTTCGCGGTGTCATGGTTTTTGTTTTTTCTTTTTTGTTTGTTTTTTAAATTACTAACACGAACAAAACTATACTTTGATACAAACATTAAATCGACACTAGTGGTCAACAGAGGTATACGTAATATTATCCCTTTCTGAGCGACTCCGCTAAGTGCTGCAGCCGCATGTCAAGCGGCGACCACACTGTGTACAATTAATGAAATTAATCCAGGATGTGGTTCAATCAACTCTCCAGAAAGTGTGAAATAAAGACAAACACTTGTACTAGTAATCTTGTTTTAATGTTTAAACACCGGTTGTTAAAAACGCCTCACCTCTTTTGTTTTTGTCACTTGTCGATGACGTTTTTTCGGAAGTTTACGAAACCATTTGTGTCCCTTATTTTCATTGGCCAATTAAAAATGGCTCATTATACTAATTTCTAAATGTTTATTCACAGCTTAAAAATACCAGTAAGAATGTCTGTTCCAAAAATCAACAGCATGCCAAAATTGCTAAACTGTTTGTTGTTGTTTTTTGTTTTTTGTTTTTTTGTTCTAATGGATTTTATTATTTGCGTATGTGTAATTTTCGCGGTTAAATTAAAAACGCGAAAATTACACATTCACGAATAATACCCGTTTTACAGTAGTGCAATCACACATTTATCATGAGTGACTTGTAATGAGGCAGCAGGTTTCTTCTTTCATTCTCTACACCAAGGAAGGAAGTATATAAAGAGAATGTTTATTTAAAGTGAGAGACTACTTTTTAAAAACAACAGCATATTTTTCATCATTAGAACCATTTTTGATAGTTGAAATTAGAAATTATTACTTAGATTATCCATTTCTGTATACCTGAAGTGTTTCTGGTCATCCTGGTGTTTCTAATATCTCAAAATACACTTTTCATGTTTAAAAATGCACATACCTCTGAGAAGTAAGTTATAAATGTAGAGACAAGCTCTAGTCTATTTTTAAGAGCATTTATTTCCTACGTTTCAGTGTCACAGACTCTTTGTTTCACTCTGTTGTAATTTTATTCAAATCTGTTATAGGTTTGTAGAGTAACCAAACTTAGTGTCTATTTTTTCTGGTTGAAACTAGGGTCTGTGACTTAATTAACAATTCAGAACATTTTAAACAATGGCTACATGCATTTGATGTCAAAATTACCACACTTAATAGCACAAAACATCGTAAGTTTACGTCTGCGACTAGCAGTTATACTGGGCATACATTGACAAGTGTTCGGCATCTATTTCACAAAGAAATTAGCATTTTAAGGACAAAAGAAAACGAAATATGTGTACTTTTAACTATATTTGTTGTAATATAATAGTAATAAAAATTGTGGTTTAGTCCTAGATTTACGCTTACGTGCAAAACTAGGCTTACGATGTTTTGTGAAATTGGGCCCTGCTGATTAAACAAAATATCATCAACAAAACACTGCTTTCTTTTTGTTTCTGCTGTTAGCTGTTATGTCGGTGTATAGTGAAGACAAGAGGTGATGTACACCTAGTGGTACTTTTCTTTCTCCAAGCCACTAGAGTCTGACATTAATACCTTCCCTTTGTTGTGTCTAGTGATGTTCAGACATCTTTTATGCTGCTATTAGTTCCATTTTATGCTGCTTTTATTTCGAAGTTGATCCGTGTGTTGTTTTCACAAGTGTTCTCTATTGTTTATGTTCCACTTTTTTCTTTGACAGACCATGTGCAAGGGAATATATGCATCCATAGGCAAGAAAGGGTATAAAATAGCCCAGTGGCAAAGCGTTTGCTTGATGTGTGGTCGGTCTATGATCGACCCTGTCGGTGAGCCCACTGGGCTATTTCTCGCTCCAGCCAGTGCACCACGACTGGTATATCAAAGGCCATTGTATGTGTTATCCCTTCTGTGGGATGGTGCATATAAAAGATCCCTTGCTGCTAATCGAAAAGAGTAGCACATGAAGTGGTGACAGAGGGTTTTCTCTCTCAATATGTGTGTGGTCCTTAAGTATATGACGCAATATAACCGTAAATAAAATGTGTTGAGTGTGTTATTAAATAAAACATTTTCTTCCTTCCTTCCTTCCTACAGGCAAGATGACTGGCATAGTTGTAAACTCAACACAAATTTATAACAAGAAATACAGAATTGTTACCTTTAATTCTTCAATCTGACTTTATATAAAATGAAATTTGATTTTAAAAACTGTACATCTATATAATTATACTTTCCATAAAAAAAGAAGCAATAAATCATCTTTCCAAATGTATGTCAACTTATTTTAACAATTTAGTAATAATTATATAACACATACATATGTGCCAAAACACCCACAAAATATCAGTTGCATTTATTGAACAAGGATGGATATTTATTAAATTAAAAATATACCACGTCTATCATAAATTGCTTCTTTCCCCCCCCCCCCCCTTTTTGGAGAGTGGAGAGTATAGATATATATACATGTATATTGTTCTGTTAATGTATTAACATCATAAAATAACTTAATATTGTCCTATTTTAATGTGCACTAACCATATACATGTACCTACACACACTGGTTAAACAAAAACACTGCAAACAGTAACATATTAATAGCAACCATGCTGGCATGTAAAGGTGATAAACTAAAAACAGATATATATGTGCAGATTGAAATTGCTAACAGTCTAGTACTGCAAGCAATGTGAATATCATATCTAACAGGAAAGAAACAGATTTAGGAAAATATTTTTTTACTTTTGGACATTCCAAAAAACCATGAAATACATGCATAATGGGAACTAAAAATAACAAATAAAGCTCATTTAAAAATACAAAATATTGTTTACAGGAAATATATTTAATAAAAATTTTAAATTAATCCAAATGTATATTTTCCTTCAAAATAGTTTAACAATGCTGGTACCAATTTACATGTCTTCAAACAATTTAAAACAGTATTTGAACAAATTCCACAATGGGAAAAAAGAGAAGCCATTTTGCACATTCTAATATTTAAATGTTGCATTTAAGCTAACAATATGAACGATGGTAGAACAACAGAGCAGTTATAATCTAAACACTTTTTCATTAAATTAATTATTACAAAAGGTCTATTTAAAGAATTTTACCAAAATATTTTCCTATTTTGATTTACTAATCAGAGTGTTATGTGCTAATATACATGTACTTCACAGTTTTTCTAGAAGCCACTCAAGTTTCAGATCACAAAACTAATAAATACCTAAACACTGGGGTTGGCATCCGACATTTACCTAACAGTACATAAAATAAACATGTGAAAAACCAAGCATTAAGATACATAATATGAACTACACAATCAGTATAAATTACACAGATTTAAAAAAAAAAAGGTAATGGTTAAATACTAGCAGTATATGTTATGCAGGGCTAGATCTGGCACTCACCAAATTCACCAACTGCGTATTTAACATAATTGGCAAATAACTTCATGTAATAACTGGTATTTTGTTCGAAAATTACTTGGTTTCTGTCATTTTTGAAGTCTAATAAATAATTTGGTGAAAGTTTCTACACACACAGAGCTAGCCCTGGTTATGTCTATTTCTCTACTGTATTCCTGTTTTTTAAGTTTATAAAAAGTAAAAAATGTATACTAAATTTATAGTTTTATAGCACTGTATGGTTTAAGCTAGACTGACAAAACAGGGAGAAGTCACTTCTCCCTCCAAACAATTTAGGGAGAAGTGAGGACAGTTAGGAAGAAGCGGTGCAAGAACATCATGGGACAACCATTTCCCCGGAAGTACTCCCTAGAATGATCCCTGACTGAATATTGTCAGAGGTGACAATTATCAAATATTTCTACAAACCATGAATGTTTTGGAAGAATTGAAAAACCGGCCTTGGTGGTGTTGTTAAACCATCTGACAGAAGGCTGGTAGGTACTGGGCTTGCAGCCCGGTACCGGCTACCACCCAGAGCAAGTTTTAACAACTCAATGGGTAGGTGTAAGACCACTACACCCTCTTCTCTTACTAACCACTAACAACTAACCCACTGTCCTGGACAGACAGCCCAGATAGCTGAGGTGTGTGCCCAGGACAGCGTGCTTGAACCTTAATTGGATATAAGCACGAAAATGAAATGAATGAAAGTTTGGGCTTATAATCAGGGATTAAACATTAATGAAATATTCAAATCAATATTATTTGCAAGTATAAGTGACTAATATGCATGGATGACTTTGTTTAATGTCAGTTCCACTTCTACCAAAATTACTTCTCTAAGTTATTTATGTATTAATTATGCATAAATAATTACCATTATAATACTACTCCAATAAATAAATGCCATCAAATACTACTTACTTCTTTTTGCCAAAGAATTGTTTCAGGGATTTCAAAGTAGACTTTCCCCCACTGTTAATATCATCTGTAGACTTGAACAAGTACTCCGTGCAATTGTACCTTTTGACAAGTA
Organism: Gigantopelta aegis; assembly: GCF_016097555.1. NCBI lineage: Eukaryota > Metazoa > Mollusca > Gastropoda > Neomphalida > Peltospiridae > Gigantopelta > Gigantopelta aegis. The sequence goes on from NW_024535987.1 coordinate 6,886, forward strand.
AATTTTTTTTCTATTAATATGTACATATAGGTGAAAAGAAGGATGAATTTTAATTGTTATAAAAATATTTTTTTTAAAGAAAAGAAAAAAGAAGGAAATCTGATCTACACTACTTAACTTTCTTCAACATGTTCCTGGAAACAGACGCTGGTTGTTTTTTAAAGGCCAAATGCAAATCTTCACACTTTTGATAGTAGCTTCAATGAACAATTTTTAAATGTGTACCATTATCAAAAGGATCTTGTTAACAATTTATAGTTTTTATAGCACTGTATCGTTTAAGCTAGACTGACAAAACAGGGAGAAGTCACTTCTCCCTCGAAACAATTTAGGGAGAAGTGAGGACAGTTAGGGAGAAGCGGTGCAAGAACATCACGGGACAACCATTTCCCCAGAAGTACTCCCTAGAACGATCCCTGACTCAATATTGTCAGAGGTGACAATTATCAAACATTTCTTTAAAGCATGAATGTTTTGGAAGAATTGAAAGACGGGCCTCGGTTGTGTTGTGGTTAAACCATCTGACAGAAGGCTGGTAGATACTGGGCTTGCAGCCCGGTACCAGCTACCACCCAGAGCAAGTTTTAACAACTCAATGGGTAGGTGTAAGACCACTACACCCTCTTCTCTCACTAACAACTAACCCAGTGTCCTGGACAGACAGCCCAGATAGCTGAGGTGTGTGCCCAGGACAGCGTGCTTGAACCTTAATTGGATATAAGCACGAAAATGAAATGAATGAAAGTTTGGGCTTATAATCAGGGATTAAACATTAATGAAATATTCAAATCAATATTATTTGCAAGTATAAGTGACTAATATGCATGGATGACTTTGTTTAATGTCAGTTCCACTTCTACCAAAATTACTTCTCTAAGTTATTTATGTATTAATTATGCATAAATAATTACCATTATAATACTACTCTAATAAATAAATGCCATCAAATACTACTTACTTCTTTTTGCCAAAGAATTGTTTCAGGGATTTCAAAGTAGACTTTTCCCCACTGTTAATATCATCTGTAGACTTGAATAAGTTTTCCATGCAATTGTACCTTTTGACATGTAAAAAAAAATTCTATTAATATGTACATATAGGTGAAAAGAAAGTTTAATTTTAATTGTTATAAAAAAATATTTTTTTTTAATAAAAAGGAAGAAAAAAGAAGGAAATCTAATCTACACTACTTAACTTTCTTCAACATGTTCCTGCAAACACACGCTGGTTGTTTTTTAAAGGCCAAATGCAAATCTTCACACTTTTGATAGTAGCTTCAATGAACAATTTTTAAATGTGTGCCATTTACAAAAGGATCTTGTTAACAATTTATAGTTTTTATAGCACTGTATGGTTTAAGCTAGACTGACAAAACAGGGAGAAGTCAAACAATTTAGGGAGAAGTGAGGACAGTTAGGGAGAAGCGGTGCAAGAACATCACGGGACAACCATTTCCCCAGAAGTACTCCCTAGAACGATCCCTGACTCAATATTGTCAGAGGTGACAATTATCAAACATTTCTTTAAAGCATGAATGTTTTGGAAGAATTGAAAGACGGGCCTCGGTTGTGTTGTGGTTAAACCATCTGACAGAAGGCTGGTAGGTACTGGGCTTGCAGCCCGGTACCAGCTACCACCCAGAGCAAGTTTTAACAACTCAATGGGTAGGTGTAAGACCACTACACCCTCTTCTCTCACTAACAACTAACAACTAACCCAGTGTCCTGGACAGACAGCCCAGATAGCTAAGGTGTGTGCCCAGGACAGCATGCTTGAACCTTAATTGGATATAAGCACGAAAATGAAATGAATGAAAGTTTGGGCTTATAATCATGGATTAAACATTATTGAAATATTCAAATTAATATTATTTGCAAGTATAAGTGACTAATATGCATGGATGACTTTGTTTAATGTCAGTTCTACTTCTACCAAAAATACTTTGGGCTTATAATCATGGATTAAACATTATTGAAATATTCAAATTAATATTATTTGCAAGTATAAGTGACTAATATGCATGGATGACTTTGTTTAATGTCAGTTCTACTTCTACCAAAAATACTTCTCTAAGTTATTTATGTATTAATTATGCATAAATAATTACCATTATAATACTACTCCAATAAACAAATGCCATCAAATACTACTTACTTCTTTTTGGCAAAGAACTCTTTCAGGGATTTCAAAGTAGACTTTTCCTCACTATTAATATCATTTGTAGACTTGGACAAGTTCTCCATGCAACTGAACCTTTTGACATGTAAAAAAATGTTCTATTAATATGTACATATAGCTGAAAAGAGGGATGAATTTTAATTGTTATAAAAATATTTTTTTTAAAGAAAAAAGAAAGAAAAAAGAAGGAAATCTGATCTACACTACTTAACTTTCTTCAACATGTTCCTGCAAACACACGCTGGTTGTTTTTTAAAGGCCAAATGCAAATCTTCACACTTTTGATAGTAGCTTCAATGAACAATTTTTAAATGTGTGCCATTTTCAAAACGTTCTTGTTAACAATTTATAGTTTTTATAGCACTGTATGGTTTAAGCTAGACTGACAAAACAGGGAGAAGTCAAACAATTTAGGGAGAAGTGAGGACAGTTAGGGAGAAGCGGTGCAAGAACATCACGGGACAACCATTTCCCCAGAAGTACTCCCTAGAACGATCCCTGACTCAATATTGTCAGAGGTGACAATTATCAAACATTTCTTTAAAGCATGAATGTTTTGGAAGAATTGAAAGACGGGCCTGCCTCGGTGGTGTTGTTGTTAAAACCATCTGACAGAAGGCTGGTAAGTACTGGGCTTGCAGCCCGGTACCAGCTACCACCCAGAGCAAGTTTTAACAACTCAATGGGTAGGTTTAAGACCACTACACCCTCTTCTCTCACTAACAACTAACAACTAACCCAGTGTCCTGGACAGACAGCCCAGATAGCTGAGGTGTGTGCCCAGGACAGAGTGCTTGAACCTTAATTGGATATAAGCACGAAAATGAAATGAATGAAAGTTTGGGCTTATAATCAGGGATTAAACATTAATGAAATATTCAAATCAATATTATTTGCAAGTATAAGTGACTAATATGCATGGATAATTTTGTTTAATGTCGGTTCCACTTCTACCAAAAATACTTCTCTAAGTTATTTATGTATTAATTATGCATAAATAATTACCATTATAATACTACTCCAATAAACAAATGCCATCAAATACTACTTACTTCTTTTTGGCAAAGAACTCTTTCAGGGATTTCAAAGTAGACTTTTCCTCACTATTAATATCATTTGTAGACTTGGACAAGTTCTCCATGCAATTGTACCTTTTGACATGTAAAAAAATTTTCTATTAATATGTACATATAGCTGAAAAGAGGGATGAATTTTAATTGTTATAAAAATATTTTTTTTAAAGAAAAAAGAAAGAAAAAAGAAGGAAATCTGATCTACACTACTTAATTTTCTTCAACATGTTCCTGCAAACACACGCTGGTTGTTTTTTAAAGGCCAAATGCAAATCTTCACACTTTTGATAGTAGCTTCAATGAACAATTTTTAAATGTGTGCCATTTTCAAAACGTTCTTGTTAACAATTTATAGTTTTTATAGCACTGTATGGTTTAAGCTAGATTGACAAAACAGGGAGAAGTCAAACAATTTAGGGAGAAGTGAGGACAGTTAGGGAGAAGCGGTGCAAGAACATCACGGGACAACCATTTCCCCAGAAGTACTCCCTAGAACGATCCCTGACTCAATATTGTCAGAGGTGACAATTATCAAACATTTCTTTAAAGCATGAATGTTTTGGAAGAATTGAAAGACGGGCCTCGGTTGTGTTGTGGTTAAACCATCTGACAGAAGGCTGGTAGGTACTAGGCTTGCAGCCCGGTACCAGCTACCACCCAGAGCAAGTTTTAACAACTCAATGGGTAGGTGTAAGACCACTACACCCTCTTCTCTCACTAACCACTAACAACTAACCCAGTGTCCTGGACAGACAGCCCAGATAGCTGAGGTGTGTGCCCAGGACAGAGTGTTTGAACCTTAATTGGATATAAGCACGGAAATGAAATGAATGAAAGTTTGGGCGTATAATCATGGATTAAACATTATTGAAATATTCAAATCAATATTATTTGCAAGTATAAGTGACTAATATCCATGGATGACTTTGTTTAATGTCAGTTCTACTTCTAACAAAAATACTTCTCTAAGTTATTTATGTATTAATTATGCATAAATAATTACCATTATAATACTATTCCAATAAACATATGCCATCAAATACTACTTACTTCTTTTTGCCAAAGAACTGTTTCAGGGATTTCAAAGAAGACTTTTTCCCACTGTTAATATCGTCTGTAGACTTGGACAAGTTCTCTATGCAATTGTACCTTTCGACATCTTTCTTTTTGTCATCATTTCTCAGCAAAGTGTTTTGAATCTCGGCAGAGTTTGTGAATGTCTGTCGTGACTTAGATGTTCCATGATGTTGAGAACCATTACTTATGTCTTGGTCATACATCATTTTTTGAAGACCTGAAGGCATATTGTTTCTGTGTGATGTCAGAATACGTTCATCACAAGATAAGCCTGAGGTCTCAATTCCCTTCCGACCCTCCAGTTCCCTCAACTGAGAAACTGGCTGCCCTCAA
>NW_024535988.1:0-11799 GCF_016097555.1 Gigantopelta aegis
ATGAGACCTTGTGATTATTTGGTTTGAAGCAAGTTGAAAAGCTTATACCAAACCTGTTGGGCATTTGCAAATAATGCCTTGTCCATATGGACCATAGAGGATGGAAATGTGCCAGACCTGTCAACGACGGCTGGATTGGTGGTACAATTGCAAACAATTCGTGGTGAACAATGTTTGTCATCTCTTTTCAAGAGCCTGTTTTACATGACTTTAAGTTGCCAACATAAGGTCATAGTTTGAGTGTACCAATTTTGCTAAAATGTCCACTCTGTACTTCAACCATGTCGCAAACAATGTCTTAAGTTATTCCCATGTGGCCATAAACTGTAAGAATATTTGCAGTGAGCCTGTGTACCAGTAAGTGTGAAGCCAAAGTTTCCATATATTTCCCTAAAGGACATAAACAAGCACTATAATTGTCACGAAACACAAGATCCTGAGCAAAATTGTGCAGTTAAGTGTACTATAATTGTACCTACGAATTGTCATGTGGTCAATAAACACAAAATGAGATGTTGTGATTCTTTTGACCAATTGTAGCGTCCCCAAAAATGCCCAGTAATACTTGATTGTGGTCACAAATGCTCTGGCAAATGTGGAGAGTGTTTTCGGACTCGAATTCATCCACTTTGTATCTATGGATGTCCAATAAATAGAGTATGTGGGCCATTTTGGCAGTGCACAATGCATGGGCATGTATGAGCAGTGTAAAAAAGCCTTGTCAGTTTAGCCATTTGTTCCTCATGTCAAGGAACCATGTACACACAAATGTGGAGAGAGTGTCTAGCAAAATGTTCTGAACCTTGCATTTCTGCCTGCCACATGGTAAATGTACTAAGAGATGTAATGAAGTGTGCAATTGGTCTCCATGTGAAAAAAACCCTGTAAAAGGTGCTTAAATGTCGACATTATTTGTCTGGTCTCTGTGGTGAGAAGTGCCTATCTATCTGCTTGAATTGTAGTCCTAAAAAGTTCGAGAAAGCGTGAAAGGGCTTGGAAAAACGCGAAATTAGAAGGTCACCGTTACCATAGGCTACAATGTGGTCATATATTTACAATTGAATACTTAGACAAATTTGTCAGATCTGAGTCAGGTGCTGATTACAGAATTACTCCTCTCTATTGTCCAGCATGCTATAAGCCAATGGTTTCTTCATATTATTGGAAAACTATACAAGAACGATTGTCATGATATTTACTGAAATCCAGCAATTGACCAGTAAAGCTACTGAGCACTATATTCCTTCAAATATAAAAGATAATTGCTATGAGTATTATATATCAACATATTTCCACAAAGAAAGCTATTATTTTCAAATAAGCAATTTGAGGAAACTGAGGAACAATGTGTGCTATGAAGCTTATACTACAAGCTGGTATTTTAGCTGACCAAGAACAAAGGTCTCGGTATGAATTACTTAAAACCATTTCAAGCTCGTGATTTACTGAAAACAATAGTGTCTATTATTGTAAGCAAGAAAGTTAAATTATCACCACAACTTTTAACTGATGTTCAAAGTGAGCTATATCGCATAAATCTTATAATGCTCTGAAAAAGTTTCATGTATCACTACTGATCGATTAAAAGGAATGCTTTGGACCTGTCAAAAGTGCTCTTCATCAAATGCAAGAAGATCCTCGTCTTCGTCTCACTGAATCAAAGTATCATGAATACCTAAAACTATCCTTCATATACTTTTCAACAAAAAACGGAAACAGCTCTAAAAATATTGTATCATTACAAATTAATCTGCCAGAAATGTCTAAGGGAGAATGGTATAAATGTAGACGTGCTGGACACTTTTACTTTGTCCCTTCAAAATATCGCAATAAAAAGGAAACTTTATTGCTACAATGTCCTGAATGTATGAAGACAAAATAAATGTCTAAAAAACATATTTTTGTAGTTTAAATTGAACCCTATTAGTATGTCTCATTGTAATGATTTGTTGCCTATTTTTTTAAAAAATAAAAAAAAATCCATTAATTTCATTTTTTAACTCAAGAAAGGGTCCAAAAAAATATCTAGTAAAATGTATAAAATAAAATTAACATCAGTATACAGGTTAGCTACTTCATGGATCTATTTTTTAATTCTGATGTCAGTTCATAATATCCATCAGATTGAAATTCCATAACAGCAAACTGACAATTGTCAAAATTCCATAAACGATGAAAATATTCAACCTGTATAATAAAGTAATAAGAAATTACTAATTAGAAATAGATGAAGATAAATGTTTAAAGATTATTATAATACAGTGGCGGAGGAACCTATGGGGAACCAGGGGCAAGTGCCCCCAAAAAATTACAACATGCTCATTGTGCCCCCCCCCCCCAAAAAAAATTTTACACTAAAGTATGCAATATGTAGAGACAATGAAAAAACATTCATTGTAACTATAACATAATTGTGGCAATTGGTATTACCACATTCATTGTATATAAAAAATTGATGTGTATTTAAGGGATTAAAAGCAAAACACTCCTCACTTCTGTGGGGCTGTGCCCCACAGACCCCCTCCTTTGGTGCCCCCCCCCCCCTCCCAATTCAAATATGTTCCTCTGCCCTGTAATACTATACATATGTAGGATTACAAAAAGTATTACTTATTAGACTTACTGGCCAATGATAAAATCTTGTGAGGGAAAAGTCGACAAAATAGTCCATGTGAAAACAATTATTGCATTTTGACCACACCTCCCTTTTCCATGTCACGATATAAGGACTCCAAAAATATTGAGACACGATCAAAAACATCAGCACCACTATTAGTATATTACAATATAACAAAACATCAGCACCACTATTAGTATTATTATACAAATATAATAAAAATCAGCACCACTATTAGTATATTACAATATAATAAGATATTAATTCATAAAAAAATGTAGATTCCTTGAGTCTACTACTAATTATGTGTGGTACTTTTAGTGATTTTAATAACTACCAAACAATAGCTAAAATACTAGTTCACTCGTACTCGTAATATTGAGTGTAGCCATTCTTCATAAATGTGACAACTTTAAAATTGCTCTTATGTGGTATTAATAGTAATCTCAAGATATAAAATTATGCTGAAGCTACTATTAAATTAATTTTTTGTAATTACGCCTTGAAGGCACCAGTTATTATTATAACAAAACTAATGCTCTCATTATATTTACATTATATTATAAAAAATCATTGAAACTAATTTGTAGCTAGCTGTTAGCCTATGTGTATTATTATGGAATGCAGAATTCATGTCATACACATTCTACAATTGTTGGTATGTTATACTATTACAAAGTAACAAAATATACACTGTGTAATTTACAAAAGTATTGAATTCCAAAGTGTTACACTAATGTAAGTACCAATAGACTGTTAAAGTAACGTGTTATTTTACAGTGTAGTCAAAAGAAGAACTTAACAAAGAATGTTATCAACATGAAATGATTTAACTATAATTATGCGTCTACACATAAAAACACACATACACTAGGAGACAACAGTTATAATTATAATACCTTTCTCCTGTTGGAAACCTATAAAAGAAAGCACCAATGTGTTCTTCTCTCACCCATAACACGAGGCATATCTTTAGGTACTTGAAAGTTACCCCATTCTTGCTCTCTAATACGTGGGTCTTCCCTCTCGTAAACAACCTATAGCATGTGAAGAAAGTATTATAGCAAATATATATGTATAGGTAAGTAATGTTACAATGCTATGGTTACCTGGTCATCTTTAAATGATTGTCGGATAGGTTTAAAATGTCTGACGTGAACGGATAAATGGCGAAACATAAAATCCACAAGTTTCTTCACCAATTATCTCTTTAAGTTTACGTCCAGCTTCCTATAATATAAATTTATAATTAATTTACTGAACAGTCAAACTGTCTTTATTCATCTATCATTAACTATCTGTCCATCAATATGTACTTCCATTATATCTATTCATCCATCTATCTAACTATGACTCTATCAATCCATCCTTCTACTCCAATATATATGTATTATCAAACTATCAATATCCATTATTTGATCAGTTATATACACATATCAATTTTTTAGTACCTGGGCTTGTTGTATTCCATGTGTAGTTAATTCTAATTTGGCATCAGGTACATGAGAATACAATGATGAGTCAGTATTTCCTTGAGACTATAATAGAAACAAATACTATTATAATATTAATAGGAAATAACTCAGTTATGATGATATGACTGAATAAGTTAATATTAATATCCTAGCAACCAGTAGTATCTTAACAACCACTATTTCTAGCCAGCTAGAATTGCTAACAATATCACAATAACAGATTGCTAAGGAAAGAAATTAAACTATAAGGACTCCATTTTACTAACACATACTACAAACACTGTACAAAGATCTAATAAGATATATATGTACATGTGATGATGATACTAATACATTATATACTTTATTAGTAGCTATCTAATGATATATCAATTAATGTACAATTGTTTGAGCTGTAAGAACATTAATTAAGTCATATTCACCTCACCATGACGAATGAGTATAATTCTTTTGGGATAACATTCTAAAACAACGTTTAACACGAGCTTGTTCTAGTCTAAATAAGGAAAGAAAAAAGGAACATTAACTGCAGATTATAAATAATCATACTTTAATTATTATTAGATCAAACATACTACATGTATAATGTACATGTTATTTATTATTATCACTATAGTATTGTACTAGTGGTATAGTCCCTGGTATATCTAGTACTAGGAAATGTTTATATAAGATAACAACTTTTCAGATATTTGGGTATTCCCTTTAAAATACATACCATATATGATGAGTCTAACATAACATAATATAATATAATATATGTCTAATGAGTGACCATCCATCTAACATTTACTAACCCAAACTATCCAACATTTTTACTTACTCTTCAAGTAGATATCTGACATTAACAAACTTTGCACTAGGTAATAGACCAGCTTTATGTCTTAATATATCAATACCATTTATAAAATCAATCGATGACCAATACAACATATACCCATCTCTTTTAAATGATCTTCAGTCAATTGTAACAATACAGACCCAGTATTGATACATTGTTCTTTAAAGATTCCTTCATATTGAGGTAGTCCCTGTTCATGTAACCAATTAGTAATCTGTTTACTGTTCCATAAAGTAACTGGTATAGAGTCTTTATTAGTTAGTAATGGATTAAATGATGAGTTAGGAGAATGTTGTCTATATTGTAGAGACAATGGACTTAGTATACCACCTCCAATTGATGTTATATCAGAAACTGATGTCTACTATTGTACTACTTGTTGCCATTATTAATATACTATAGAAGGAGATGTATAGAATAATACATTATCTGATCACTATAATTAATGAATGAATTATCACAATGACTATTAGTTTTGTACCCAGGCTTTCACAAAAGAAAAGAAAGCCTGCTGACTACTGCTTGCACATGGATGTAATTATTGTAATTTATGCAATATAGTGACATCATAATTACAACATTTTAAATTAAATGACAAAATAAATGGGCTGGGTTTTTATTGATAACATTTTATTTCACTACATAAGTTTAAGGATGGCCAGTTGAGTTAATCGGTTGTGCAGAGATTTAGTGAAAAAAAAAGAGTGTTAAACTTGTTCAGTGCTGTTGAGATACAAATCCACACTAAGACATCTTTTCCATGACATATAGCTTCAATGGACAAGAGTTGCTCTTTTTTACGAGATTAACATTTGGCCTTCCTAGCTGCTTTAGAGCTTAGAGTAGAGCAGCAAAAGTTTTTCTATCAGTACTATAAGTAGTTTGATATTGCAGTAAAGGAATTTTGACGTCATAGTTGACGGAGGATTCCTAAAGTCTACTATTTTCCAAGAAATCTGTGGAAAATTAAACGTATGCACAAACTGTAGTTTACCAGGCTTTCTTTTCTATCACAAAAGCTTGGGTACGAGGCTAAATGACTATTTGTATAACAATTAGTCCATACTTTGGTATATATGTACATGTGTATAGTAATTGTTAGATTTATGATTTTGAGTGTACTCTTCATTGATACTGTGATTGACATGATTAAGTCAAGTCTATACAAGTTAACACCAGATTATGTTATAAGATAATACGAAGTATTCCTTTTAATATAAATATCATTATAGTAATGATATTATAGATGAAAATTAATGATAAAGAGTGGTAAAACTTAAATTATGAACTAAATCAAAACTGAGATGATGATGATCAAAGAGTTAATTATTAAAAGATGATACAGTAAAGGAAATATATACAAACAGTCTACACTTACCTCTCTTATAGAATTTTTATATCCTCTGTGTCTAATCTGCTGTCCAGGAACCGAAGTGTTTTGTTTTTATGATAACTATTATGAAGGTGTGGTTAGACCCTCCCATCATTTGCGGTTTAGTATGTGCCCGTCTTGACCTTTTTCAGACTGTCTGCTATCTGGTTCTCTTATATCTCAACTTTTTCAAGTGCTAATTTTAAGGTACGTCAGTAATTAATTACAAATTATTTGATTAGAATTATTATTTAAAACTACAATTGATAAAGTAATAACACTTGTTTGTGATTTCGTTCAGTCTGCCTAATCTATCACATGTATAATGCCACGTTCATTCTATCAAATTAAGCCCTTCTTTTGCGAAAGAGCTACAAAAAGTCATTGTTTAGGATTAGATTTCATTGCCAAACTGTTATGCACACGTATCTGTCATATTAACCAATGCACCAAGGTCAGCACAAACAGAGTACTACTATTACATTGAAGGATCTGGTACACGCTAGATAACCTCGAACAGTGAAAGGCTATAGAGGTTATTCGATGACATCACTTTCCCTAGTTACAAGCGAACGCGGTAACTAAGACGCCATGCTGAGTGGTAAAAAGCGGCGTTGAGTGGTAGCTGTACACGTGTGTTTTGAGATGGATACAGCTGGTCGGAAATTTTCTGAGTACTACAATGAACTGGATACCAGTGTCAAGAAAAGATATTCCTCTTGAAGACTACCAATTGTATGAGTGGAAAGGTCTGTCTGTGTCCCCAACAGTCCTAGATGATAGTGGCTGAGTTTGAGTTTGCTATAACTGAATGTGATTCAATACATGGAGATGTCGTTGCTGACACCACTTAACTCTAGCAAGGCAGATGCTGCTGGCTTCAGCATTCAATCGCGCCAAATGAGTTCTTTTTCTTCTATTATAATCCTCTAGTTCAAGTCTACTTTTCTCTTCACTGGACTTATAATAAACTTGAAAATACTTGGCACAAAATCTGGGGATAGAGGGTCGTCACTCTTTCTGCCACTTACAAAGTGAGCTGAGCAGAGCCAGCTATGCTGGGTAGGCAACCATTTTTCTCACTTTAAGGCAGCTACCCACTTCAATCTGCGGTCGGATCAGCAGAAAAACAACAATAAAAACTGAGCATGCTCCCTTTCACGGAGCGATTAGAACAGCCTACAGTACAACAGCACAACTCTTTTACCATCTTGCCACTCAATATGGCGGAGGGGCGTGGTTGCACCACGGATGACATCAATCGAATAACCTCTATATGTATTGATAAGTGTCATTCTGCAGGCTGGCGGAAGCAATTTATGATTGTCTCTGGATGAAGTTATGGTGTGCCCGCTGTGAAAATTTTCTAATTAATTAATTTCATAGAGGTGTGGTTAATTATTTCAGTAATATTAATTATTGGTTGAGAACAGGTTAAAATACTTTTACATTTTCTACAAACGTAGCAGTCACAGTGTCTTCACTAGTGATTTCCCAAAGTAAGTCAACCTATGTTCTGACTTGCTAGCAAATTTCATTAGCAACAAAAAAACATAGCCAACCAAATCAAGAGAGTCCATAAAATTCTTGTGCACATGTAATAGAAGCAAGTGATTCAATTGAGTCTGTGTCATTGTACTTCGCAAATAGCTTTTCACTCTATTAAAGCACTAAATGAACGCTCAATCATGCCATTAGTTGAGGACATAACCATGACCAGTTTACGAACTATACAGACTTCTAAGATCAAGCATCTTTCACCAGGCAAGAAAGATTGTATCAGAAAAAATGCCATCATCAAGAAAATTAGCAGCTAAAGTGTCTAAATGAAGTTGTAATTGAGATGTCATCTTTGTAATAAGAAGTAATAAAGGAAATGCACTCTTTATAATTCTCCTTTCTCACAGCTTTCAAGAGAAAATCTTGCAAGTTTCGATGAATTTGGTAGCCTATTTAATTAAATCTATCATGAATACAGTTGATGATTAGATCTAGCGCCTTGTAGTATATTTTACGATAATATACCTTGCAATCTGTGGTCAAAGTCTGTCTCAGCTATATTGTACATATCTTTCATTGTAATTATCTTTCCAGTACAACTGACAAAGTGATTCTGTACCATTTTCTTATTGTTTTTAAGTTTAGGACATATTTTAGCACTCTTCATCATTTCTAAAATCCAAGCATCTTTGCTTTTGAAATATGCCTAAATGCTTCCTAAAAAATAACACTATAATCATTAAATAATTTGTACAGTACTTACCCTTTGACAAGCTATGATTTGTTCCCCACAAATTTCTTGAATAACAAGCTTATTTCCATCAGGTGGGACAATCTCACTTTAATGACAAATGGGCAATCTTCAAAAAACATATTGGAAACAATAAAAAAATAATATTAATCCATACATGTACATACATAATACGTACACATTCATATGAACTATGTTGATAAATAGTATAAGTGTACTATAGCAACTGGCCTTTGTCATGCCTATTTTCTATCATAATTGCGTAAACCTAACTATTCTTTGATCTCGTTCACTTTTGCAGTAATTAGATGTCTTGTACAAACCTACTCTTTCCATTGTTTGAATTAATCTGTTCTCTGCTTTTCTTGCTAGTCTTTTATGCCATCACTTTAAACTATACCAACTAACTCAGCACAAGTGAAAAGTTAACAACCATTTTATTTACTGGGCAAATTTATGTTAGCAGTATAGGAGAACGTATAAGTTGGTTTCTGGACTTGATGATGTTATTAGAATTGCATGAGATAGCTGTGTTTTATTTTCTATTTTATTTGCATATAATACTCTTATATAAAAACAAATTAATGACATTTATATAACTTCAAAATGGTCACATGTGTCACAAATTAGTATATTTCTAAGAGAAAAATCACAACATATTATAATATGTACTATATAGTACAAACACTTTAGTTGTCTAAAATCTAGTCACTTATCACTGGATTAATAAGGTATATCATTAATGTGCTTGTTATGTTTTTGTAGTAACCATGTCAACAATGCAGTCATATTTAGTAAACTAAACTTTATACTGCCTGTACTAGAGGTGATCTGGATAATATCAAGAGACTTATAGAACTTGGAGCTTCTCCTTGGATACGTGATAATCAAGGGAACACTTTATTTCACTTGTGCTGTAGTTCTGTTTCAATGTAGATTAGAGGTTTTAGAGTACCTTATTAGTATCTCTGGTGTTGTGGATTGTGGCTCCTTAGTTAATTATGAAGGCTCAACTCTGCTTCATTTAGCATGTATCACTGGTAAACTTGAGTTTGTTAGATTCTTATTGTCCAGCTTCAATATAGTTTCATATTGCGTCATGACATTCATGGACACACCCCTCTTTATTATTCCTGTAAGAATCAACATTCAGACATTGTTTTATTTATATGTAACCAAAATATTGTATTGTCTCCTGATGATATCTATGAATGTGTTAAGATATCAACTTGGGAAATATTGGTGCCATTGCTTAAAAATATATCTTTTAAAGATTTTATGAACAGAGTGATTCAAGAGGATCATATAAACTTAGCAAAGTTTGTGACTAAAGATAATGTTGTTCAATGGCTAGATACTACACAAATTTATTTTTCCCTTACATCATGCAGTTACATTAGGTGATGTAAATATTGTTCACTACCTCCATCCACAACATTGGATATAATCCAGATATTAAAGGTAGTAAAAGACAAAACACCACTTAACATAGCATGTTCATATTCTGACAATGTAGGAGTAGTGAAGTTTCTAGTTGAAGAAGCAGGTTGTTTTTATCAATGCTATGGGCTAAGGAAAAAATGCAGAACATCCCTCCACATTGCTTGAAAAAAAAAAAATCAGTTAGAAATTGTGAAGTTCCTGACTTCTAAACCCTGAATGTAGTCACAAAGCTGGAGAACAAAAAATAGCAACAGAACCACTCATATAGCATGTAGATTTTCTGGTAATGTAGAGTTAGTGAGGTATCTAGTAGAAGAAGTAGGTTTGTGACATTAATGCTAAGGGACAAAATGACTACACTTCCCTCCACTGGGGCTTGCAAAAAAAATCAGTTAGAAATTGTCAAGTTTCTTGACTTCTAAACAAGAATGTGATCTTGAATCTGGAGACAAAGATGATGACCGACCACTTCATATAGCATGTAGATTTTTCTGGTAACATAGAGCTTAGTGAGGTATCTAGTCGAAGAAGCAGGATGTGACATTAATGCTAAGGGAAATAATAACTACACTTCCCTCCACTGGGCTTGTAACAAAAATCAATTAGAAATTGTCAAGTTCCTGACTTCTAAACCTGAATGTAATCATGAAGCTGGAGATAAAAATGACAACAGACCACTTCATATAGCATGTATATTTTCTGGTAATGTAGAGTTAGTGAGGTATCTAGTTTTGAAGAAGTAGGTTGTGACGTTAATGCTAAGGGACAAGATGACTACACTTCCCTCCACTGGGCTTGTGACAAAAATCCAATTAGGAATTGTGAAGTTTCTGACTTCTAAACAAAATGTAATCATGGAAGCTGGGAGACAAATATTACAACAGACCACTTCATATAGCATGTATATGTTTCTGGTAATGTAGAGTTAGTGAGGTATCTAGTCGAAGAAGCAGAATGTGACATTAATGCTAAAGGAAATGATAACTACACTTCCCTCCACTGGGCTTGTGAAAAAAATCAATTAGAAATTGTCAAGTTCCTGACTTCTAAACAAGAATGTGATCTTGAATCTAGAGACAAAGATGACGACAGACCCCCACTTCATATAGCATGTATATTTTCTGATATGTAGAGCTAGTGAGGTATACTAGTCGAAGAAGCAGGATGTGACATTAATGCTAAGGGACAAGATGACTACACTTCCCCTCCCACTGGGCTGTGACAAAAAATCAATTAGAAATTGTCAAGTTCCTGACTTCTAAACAAGAATGTAATCATGAAGCTGGAGATAAAAATGACAACAGACCACTTCATATAGCATGTATATTTTCTGGTAATGCAGAGCTAGTGAGGTATCCTAGTCGAAGAAGCCAGGATGTGACGTTAATGCTAAGGGACAAAATGACTACACTTCCTACACTGGGCTTGTAAAAAAAATCAATTTAGAAATTGTGAAGTTCCTGACTTCTAACAAGAATGTAATCATGAAGCTGGAGATAAAAAAATGACAACACAACCACTTCATATAGCATGTATGTTTTTCTGGTAATGTAGAGCTAGTGAGGTATCTAGTCGAGAGAAGCAGGATGTGACATTACTGCTAAGTTGGAAATAATAACTACCACTTCACGTCGCACTGGGCTTGTAACAAAATCAATTAGAAATTGTCAAGTTCCTGACTTCTAAACAAGAATGTAATCATGAAGCTGGAAATAAATATGGACATACAGACCACTTCATATAGCATGTATAGTTTTCTGGTAATGTAGAGCTAGTGGAAAAGCAGGATGTTGACATAAT
>NW_024535989.1:0-10902 GCF_016097555.1 Gigantopelta aegis
GAGACAGAATCTTTAACTACATCTCCTTTGATAAGTAGTGCAATTCCTTCAACAAGTTTTTCACCTTCTTTAAGTGATTCTACAGTTGAACCAACTCCAACTGATACAATTGGTAAGATAAAATCAAAGATCATACAATACATTTGTCATAACTTTTATAAAATTTATAATATATAATCAATTTAATTTGTTTATTTTTGACATAGAAATTACAAGTTCATTCATTTTGAAAAGTAGTACACAACCTCCAGCGAGTTCTTCACCTTCTTTAAGTGATTCTACGGTTTCATCTATTTCACATACATAAGTGGTAAGTTAAAATCTCATATCATACGTTTTGTCTTAGCTTTTATAAACTTTATAATAACTGTTGTAACCTAGTTAAGATATGTCAATAATATATAAAAGATAACCAACAATGAACTACAAACTATGAACAAAGAAAAATAACGACAACAACGACAACAACTGAGCAAATAGACCAAATAACTGTTTAAGTACACACAATGTTATATGGGCTCACGCCACAATATACGTATTAATAAGGTCCAAAGTTCGTCACATTCATCATATCAATTTTATTGTTATTTTTATATAGAGGGACAGAATCTTTAACTACATCTCCTTTGATAAGTAGTGCGATTCCTTCAACAAGTTTTTCACCTTCTTTAAGTGATTCTACAGTTGAACCAACTCCAACTGATACAATTGTAAGATAAAATCAAAGATCATACAATACATTTGTCATAACTTTTATAAAATTTATAATATATAATCAATTTAATTTGTTTATTTTTGACATAGAAATTACAAGTTCATTCATTTTGAAAAGTAGTACACAACCTCCAGCGAGTTCTTCACCTTCTTTAAGTGATTCTACGGTTTCATCTATTTCAACTTACATAAGTGGTAGTTAAAATCTCATATCATATGTTTGTCTTAGCTTTTATAAACTTTATAATAACTGTTGTAACCTAGTTAAGATATGTCAATAATATATAAAAGATAACCAACCAACAATGAACTACAAACTATGAACAAAGAAAAATAACGACAACAACGACAACAACTGAGCAAATAGACCAAAATAACTGTTTAAGTACACACAATGTTATATGGGCTCACACCACAATATAAGTATTAATAAGGTCCAAAGTTCGTCACATTCATCATATCAACTTTTATTGTTATTTTTATATAGAGACAGAATCTTTAACTACATCTCCTTTGATAAGTAGTGCGATTCCTTCAACAAGTTTTTCACCTTCTTTAAGTGATTCTACAGTTGAACCAACTCCAACTGATACAATTGGTAAGATAAAATCAAAGATCATACAATACATTTGTCATAACTTTTATAAAATTTATAATATATAATCAATTTAATTTGTTTATTTTTGACATAGAAATTACAAGTTCATTCATTTTGAAAAGTAGTACACAACCTCCAGCGAGTTCTTCACCTTCTTTAAGTGATTCTACGGTTTCATCTATTTCAACTTACATAAGTGGTAAGTTAAAATCTCATATCATATGTTTGTCTTAGCTTTTATAAACTTTATAATAACTGTTGTAACCTAGTTAAGATATGTCAATAATATATAAAGATAACCAACCAACAATGAACTACAAACTATGAACAAAGAAAAATAACGACAACAACGACAACAACTGAGCAAATAGACCAAAATAACTGTTTTAAGTACACACAATGTTATATGGGCTCACACCACAATATAAGTATTAATAAGGTCCAAAGTTCGTCACATTCATCATATCAATTTTATTGTTATTTTTATATAGAGACAGAATCTTTAACTACATCTCCTTTGATAAGTAGTGCAATTCCTTCAACAAGTTTTTCACCTTCTTTAAGTGATTCTACAGTTGAACCAACTCCAACTGATACAATTGGTAAGATAAAATCAAAGATCATACAATACATTTGTCATAACTTTTATAAAATTTATAATATATAATCAATTTAATTTGTTTATTTTTGACATAGAAATTACAAGTTCATTCATTTTGAAAAGTAGTACACAACCTCCAGCGAGTTCTTCACCTTCTTTAAGTGATTCTACGGTTTCATCTATTTCAACTTACATAAGTGGTAAGTTAAAATCTCATATCATATGTTTGTCTTAGCTTTTATAAACTTTATAATAACTGTTTGTAACCTAGTTAAGATATGTCAATAATATATAAAAGATAACCAACCAACAATGAACTACAAACTATGAACAAAGAAAAATAACGACAACAACGACAACAACTGAGCAAATAGACCAAAATAACTGTTTAAGTACACACAATGGTATATGGGCTCACACCACAATATACGAATTAATAAGGTCCAAAGTTCATCACATTTCTCCACCAGAAAGATGATAGAAGGGGAACATAATGGTCAATGGGTCTAGAGTTCCAACAAGAACAACATAACAGTTGAACAATGGTATCTGGTAAACTGTTAAATCATCTTGTCTTGATTCTTAGACACTTTTTAGCAACATCAGAATAGATTAGATCAAATCAAGTAAAACTTTTCTTCCCATCAGTAGTTCAAAAAGTGATATACTTGTCCAAGGCATGATTTGAGAGTTGGAGAGAAAGGTAGCAATTCTATCTTATATACCACCCACCCTCTAATGTACTAATTCCCTGTTTAAAATTTAAACTGCATGCTCAGCTAACCTATTGGAAGATAGGTGGTATTGTGAAGTAAGAGTATGGTTGATTCCATTCTGCACCATAAAACATTTGAACTCCTATCAAGTAAAACCAGGGCCTTTATCAGAAGCAATTTGTTCTAGGATTCTGTGAAAGCAAGATTTTTTCAGTTTTTTATTATTCTAGATGATGCAGAATTAACAATATGATCATCTATCCATTTTGAATGAAGTAATGAATGAAGTATGTGTATCCAAGATAAGGTCCAGCATGATCAATATGTACCTGTGACCAGGTCCTATGTGGCCATTCCCATGGAAGAAGTAGAGTTTTTGAAGATAATACACAGTTATTGTGACATTTATTAGTGTTTTAAACTTGATGTTGTATGTCTGAATCTAACACTGGCACCAGATGTTGTATCTTTCCAGGTTCTTCATTTTACATGTACCTGGATGAGCTTCATGGAGCTGATTAAGTAAAATACTCCTTTATGCAGGATCTATGATCACATGAGATCCCCAGAGTGTACACATCCATCCAGAACACTTAATTCTTGTTGACAATTGAACTATGGAGCTAACTCTAACTCAGAAGTGGATGATGACCAGCCTTGTTCAACAAGTTTACAAACTCTATATGATAGTGGATCCTATCTGTCCAAGCATTTATCGGTGTAACCATAACATATGAATCTGTTAAATGAGTAATCAGTAAGATGAGGTCTCCTGGAGTGGGAACTGAAACATGAGTGTCTGGAAGGGCAACCTGCTTAATGCATCTGTATGAGACATAATAAGTGATCACTGTTGCTTTTGCAATGAGGCCATCACTGGTACTTGACGAGGCTCATTAAAAGATATTGTAAAACTGGTGATCAGAATAAACATATTCATGAAAGTTCGTAACAGCAAATACAATAGCCAACCATTCCTTATCCAACTGAGAATATGTTCTTTCCACCACTGAGTGGGTACAACAGATAAAGGTAATTGGTTTCTCACTACCATCTTTCATCTTATGACCTAAGAGCACCACCAATGCAGACTGGTGATACATTTGCAGATAATATGATTTCTTTCATGGTATCAAAATGAACTAACCATGACAACGATTAGCATCTTTTTACCCTTTTCAAATGACTTTTGTTTTTGCAGTTCATGTCTGCCGATCACCATTCTTTAATAACCTGTAGAGTAGGGAGAGAAACACAGATAAATTAGGTAAAAATTATTGTAATAGTAATTAGTCCAAGGAACATTTTAAGTTTTTATACACTTTGTGGGGGTGGAGCTTCCTTAATGGCTCTGACTTCTCAGGTGGCTATTTCCATTGATGACATGTACCCAAACAATGCACAAAGGATAACGCAAATATACTTAGATCTGTTCAGAGTATTAATAACCCAGCTGACTCTATCTTCTGTAGAAGTTGGTCAAGGTTAAGAATATGATCCTGTTCGTCTACACCTGTCGCTAGAATATCGTCTAAAATAATTGAAATCCTGGTAAACCATACAATAGACTTTCCATAATTCTTTGTAACATTGATGGAGTGAAGAAATACCAAATGGGAACCTCTTGAAATAAAGACACCCTTAAAGGGGTTGATAGGGGTGTACTTTTATGACCTTTCATCTATGTCAATTTGCTGATGATCATGCCTGAGGCCCAACTTTGAGAAAACATTTCCTCCTGAGAGGTCAGTAAATACGTCCTTTACTCTTGGCAACAGATAGGTGTCCTGCTTTGCAAACCAAATTTGTAGGGACCTTGTTGTCTCCACAAATGAGAATATAACCATCTGACTTGATCAACGGTACTATCTGAGCTAACAAGTACGAGAATTGAATTAGCATTGTGATTCCTTGATAATGAAGACACTTGAATTTTTATATCTACTCTAGTTTCTTAGAAAATATATGAAATAGATTGAGGTTTATAGAACTGAGGTTTGGCACTAGTTTCAGCATATATTTTAACAGTTGTTCCTTGTAACACTCTGAGCTCCTCTCTGAATACTTGAGGATATCTTTCTAACAATGCATGTAAGGCAATTTTACTACTAACAACACTAATCTTTAACTAGTTTAACATTCATCTAGTTTTCTGCAGAATGGACTAGGATCCTTTCCTTTAACCAAAATACTGGCAATGTAGCTGCTTATCCTTCAAAAAATAACTTTGTAAGTCAGCAGTTCCCAAGGATTTAGAGAGGTTCACCAGCTTATGTCCCTATAGAGACATTTGTAGCCCTAAAGTCCTTAACATTTGTATGTTTCTTCACTACAAACTGACTGGGAATGCCCCCAGTGTGTACCTCCAAGGAAGTTTCCCCTTTGTGTCAGTAAACTCTAACCACCAGAAACCAGGCCTTTTCGTATATGGAGAAGAGGTGGTAGGTGTCAGCATAAGAGCTGCTGTCTGAAGTGCTTTCAGAAGGAGAGGTGACCAGTGTTACTGACTGAGGCAGATTTCTTCCACTGTGAAGTTCTGACAATGTCAGAAACAAGGGTACATTCACTTACATTTGGGATATGACCTGTCTTGCCACAGAACGTCAATCCACCAGACGAAATGGCAACTGTTAGGCAGGCAGTTTGCTCCACATCTATAGCATGATACACACTTCAATTTCTGAGTATCAAGCATTGAATTGGTTGACTCGGAGGTAGTGTTACTTTGGAAAACACATTACAGCCTAAAGCTTTTGCCTATTGTGCAGAGGTACAAATTTTATACCCAGATTGTTGCCAGGGAGAGTTAGTCGCTGCATATGAGAAAAGCTTAGATGACATAAATCAAGACAAACTTGTCTGTGGAGTTAGCATAACAGAATTCAGAGGCTTTACTGCAAGAAAACTGAACTGACTTATCAAAGAGCTTTCAAAATAGTTTTTGAAAGCTTGATCTGTTAGACTCACTGGCTGAAATAAGCTTTTCAAGAGCTGATATGTGGTGAACTAACCACAAACAGTGAGTAGGATGGATCTTTTCTTGTCATGTGTTTGTAATGTTTTTTTTCTGAAAGCAATGACCTAGATGCTCTGCGTACGACAACCATGTCTCCAATGTAGGATTGAATGATGAAAGTTTCCCATGAGTTGCCATCCCCAGTGCCAAAGTTTCACTTCATTGCTAAATATGTTGTAACAAGCTAAGGTATCAGAGCAATATATAAAAGATGACCAATGATGAACTACAGACTATAAAACAAAGAAACAACAACAACAACAATGTCAGAACAACAAACAAACAGCTATTTTAGTACGGACTATGTTGTATGGGTTCACAGCACAAAATACAAGGTCTAACATTCATCACAATAATCAATTTAGCTTGTTCTTTTGACATAGAAATTACAACTTTATACACTTTACAAGTAGTACACATCCTCGAGCAATTTTTCTTCGTCTTTAAGTGACTCTACAGTGTTACCTATTCCATCTGAAACATTTGCTAAGGAAAAATGAAAAACTCATACAGTACTTTTGTCATAGTTATCATAAATTCATAATAGATAATCCATTTAACTTGTTTATGTTGACATAGAAATTACAAGTTCATATCCTTTGAAAAATAGTAAACATATTCCAGCAATCTTGTTTTCTTCTTTAAATTGTTCATTTGTTTCACCTACTCAAACTGATATGCCTGATAGACAAAATCAGAAATTCATACAATTATCATAACTTTTATAAAATTTTTAATATAACATTAATTTCACTTCTTTATGTGGAGATAGAAATTACAAGTTCATACACTTTGGAAAGTAGTACATATCTTCCATCAATGTCTTCATCTTCAAGTGGTTCTATAGTTATGCCAACTGTTACAACCTGGTAAGTGAGGATTATGAATTAAATTAATTTTGTACGTATTATGTTAGCATCTCAACAGGTACAGCTGGTAACCAAATCAGGCATTCATACAATACATTAATTAAGCTTTTATAAGTTTATAACAAAATAGTTAACTATGAATTTAAACAATTGTTTAATATATTAGGTCAATTTTAGTGTCATGTAAGGACCTTAATCTCAATTATATTCTGGATGTTGTAAAAATTACTTGACCCGAGAATGTCACATTAATAATTGTCATTGTTATAAAAAGGTGTTATTCTGGAAATGATTGTTGTAGTGACATAGCTGATATTGGTTGTTATCCAAATAGTAAAGAAGGTAAGACATAATCAGATAATCATACAACATATTAGTCAGAGCTTTAATACATTTGTACTATATAACTAAATGTATTTTCTTTATATGGTCACAGAATTTTTAAAATCTATACCTTTGACATGTAGTACACATCTTGCAATAATTTTTGCATGTCCTTCAAGTGTTTTTATAGTTGTACCCACACCTGTTACTTAAGATAACAATGAATTAAAATGATATGTTATATTATGTTCATTTTAGGTTCATGTGTGTACTTAAATTTCAACTATACTGGATGTTGTGATTACACCAAGTCAAGGATTGTTTTCATATTGATTGCGGTTGTGATCAATCGTGCTACGCTCATAATGATTGTTGTGATGATATAGATAAAATTAGTTGCTTTCCTCCTTTTCACATGCCTGTAGTTACACCTACTCCAACTGATACATTTGGTAAGACAAAATCAGAAGATCACTAATGCATTAGTCACAATGTTAATAAATATTTACAGAAGACAGCCTTATTTTTTTTCAACCACAGTATAATTACACAACATTTATCACAGGAATATTTCAAGGCAGAGCTAAATGTAGCAAATGTCTAAACAATTTATATAATAGAACAAGTGAATGTAGATTGATAATATCTTAATTATGTTATCTTCAATTTCTCATAACAGCTTGCTAGTTTCTTTTACTAAAATAACTTTCATTAATAGGCAATTCGTAATTTTTATTGCTTCTTTAATTCATTTACATGTCATAGTGTACAGTAAAAATTTTAAATTACTATTTTTTCATTGTTAAAAGATATATTATTATCAAATTGTACTGTACTACATATTTCATAGTTATAAGCATGTGTCACAAAACAATACTATATACAACAATGTACATTACTAATAACGAAATTGTAATAAACTTCAATCATTTAAATTACATATGTTGGGAATTGAGATTTTTCATCTTTTCTTATTGGTTCTATAGTTACACCTACAACAACTGTTACAAGTAAATGAGATTTTTTTTGGGAAGAATTTAGTGATGGCATAACTGGTAGTTGTAGTATATTAACAATTGGAATTTTTTTACTATTTATGTTCTTAATAGTTTTTCAATATATTGTCCTATAACTCTGTGCTGTGTTGACCTTTATATAATCAATAATAATTTTAAAAAATATAATTTGTATGTACCAATAAAAATTATGGGGAAAACTAAACAAAATTATAGAATAAGATGCTTGTAGGAAGTATCCTACATAATATTGAGATTAATGAATACATTTAGACATTGTAAGTTACACAAGTTATAATGAGAATACTGTTCAATAGATTTTTTTATATAGGTAACTCCTCTCACCTAAGATCAGAAACAATTTTCATGATTTTCACAAATCAAAGCAATTGTCTAAGTTTGGGACTGGATGATAACCAGGTTTAACTTGCCTCTACTGTAAGTCTCAGGTGTAACTCCAGAGAAACAGTTCAATAAAATATCAGATTGCCCATTTCTGAGATTGATATGTCCATAAACTACACTCAACTCTGTTACTAATATATTTTACTATGCCCACTCTGGAAACTTTTCTTTCTTTATAATTCTTCATGTTCTAGTCTGTCTTTTCTGCTTCAACTTTTGGTCTTAACCTACAGGGCAGGATACAAGACAGGGAAGGCTTTTAGAAAAAATGGATTAGTCTAGTAGGGAGATGCAGTTTTTTGCATTTACCTCCTTTTAAATTTCTTGGAGCTTCTCCTTTCACCAAACTTGTAAAAAATTTCTCTCAGTTCCATCTAAAGTACATAAGCAGTTTCAATCAAAAAAACTTTGTTCCTTCAATAACTACAAAAATGATACTTTTACAATAGTATGACTATTGACAGATTCGGTTCAATCATTTCACAAATTTGTTTTTATGTCTTTCGACTTATCAACGGAGAATGAGGCTCCAGTGGTGTCTTATTCTATTGTAATTTATTCATGTGCTTTCTTGTAAAAAGCCTAATGTAGGGGGTCTGAGTGGGTAATTTTTACAAAACTATCACCAGTCAGTTCTCATAAGTCTGTAATGCCTTTTTCCATTCCATATAGTAGTATTTTCTTAATTCTAGATGGTGTCTGAAAGAGAAGAATTCAAAACCCTACTTTTAGGATATTGTTACTGACATTCATTTCAGCATGAGCAAGTTCATCACTGTTACTGATCACCTTGTACTATAACTATAGTTTCTGATCACCTATTTGGATAGCCTTTTCATGCGTTTTTTCTCTTTTATATGGAGTCTTTGAGTATCCTATCTCGAGTGTACTGACATGAGTTACCACCTTTGTTTCTGATGAAAAGTTTCTCTCTGGATTACAGGTGATCACATGCCATTCAGTCCCTCTTAAATTGTGGTCCAACTAGTCTGACAATTACAAACTTCAAAATTTTTTCATTATGTTTACGAAAAAACGGTCATATTTGTTTAATTGCCTGGAAGACTCTTGGTGTTGAGTTGAAAACGGTTAAGAGTATGTGACTGTCCTCAGATTTGGAAGTGATCTCTCAATACTTGATTATATCCTCATATGAATAATCTGAGCGCCTCAGATTCTCATTATTGATAATGTGGTCAAATCCATATAGACTAACAGGAATGGATATTTTTTGTTATCGGGATCCAATTGTTATTATTGACGAGAAACTCTGGCATTCATTCCATACTATAGTTCCCGTGTTCGCTTCTCATAAAAACTCTTCCAATGATTGCATGTTTGAGCCATCTTGACTTTCCTCCTAGACTCACTGGATTATTGTCCATTTCTGGCTGTGGTTTGGTGAACGATTCTTGCTAACAGTTATTGTAACACATTTTAGTTAACAAGAATTTTCTTCAATTGCCTATTTTGTGGTTTATTGACCTTTATTATACTTATCAACTTTATTAAGATAGTAAAGTTCTCAACAAACCACACAATAATACAAGGATACACCAAGAAGACCAATAGACCATTAAAAAATTGTCAAAGCAATAATTAAAGTTGCTTTCGCATTTTAATAAGCCATATAATAATGACATATGAAATGAAGTCCTCGGTCCAGCTAGAGCTTTTGATGCTGAGACTATTGTTACACAAGTCCCACCAATTACAACATGGGAAAGACCATTTCTGGTTGTTCACGCTCACATAGTCTCGATGTAATGGCAAAGTTTACAGTGGTTGCTACTAACATACTATTCTGTCCCTGTTCTATTTGGTTGTGTTTATTCACCGTCATATTTTGTACAATACTGTTACCTAGTGCTGCTTTAATCAATACACTCAAGCAGCACACACCATGGACTATTATTTGACAATGCAAACACTTTTACACTCGTTTATAACGAAATGTCATTGGCACCAGACAATTGGTTCAATTCTTTAAGGAGTTTTCCATTTTATGGATTATATTATTCAAGAGACAATTCTGGTGCAATGACTGTGGCATCTATTTGTCACATTTGTCCTAGTTGTGTATCGAATTGGGCTTTCAATAGCCCACTCATGCTCTTTGTTGAAGTATTGAATGGCTATAATAAAGGTTTTTTCGTGGACCTAGGAAATAAGTAGCGGGTTTAACATCAAATAACTATCTACATTCAAAACCCACAATAATATTATGTATCTTATCTTTTTTGTTATCCCTTCGCTAGTATGTGCAATAAGAAATTGGCTATAATAATTTTATTTTAGGACATAGCTATGACCACAAAATAATATATTGTTGGGCAGTAGTCGATTTTCTGAGTGGTTAATAGCCCAAAGGCCTTGCTCAATCCATATATAATTAATTTTCTAAGGAAATTTTGAAATTTTAGTACCTTTTAATTATGTAAAAAAACAATGTTATCTGCAAGTTTAAGTCCCAACAATGTATAGGTTACGCTTATTAAGGGTAAATTACTATTTGGGAAGCATTTGTTCTTTCGAGTTTATAGTATATTGTCTATCTTTGTTAACGTTTTTAAGTCCTTTTAAGATTGTTTTTCGACTTATCCAATGCATATTCTTAAATTAAATATCAGTTAGATAGGGTTT
>NW_024535990.1:0-10610 GCF_016097555.1 Gigantopelta aegis
AAAAGGGTGACATGATTTATAAAGTATTTACATTTTTATTACCTAATAACTATTCTTTTTATATTAAATTAATTTCAAGTTTGTTGGTTTAATTTACCCAAATTAAAATCACAGGGCCTTTGGTCTAACTTACCATCTACGCTCCGGGGGAATTTTACCTTTTTCCCTTGAGGTTCGATATCAGTTGTGTCTGTATAACTATGGTGTAGTGCTCTCCGAGATGGATTAGCCCTTTATTCAAGACACTGTAATACCTGCTGGGTACAACCCTGTAATAGAGAAAAATATCAGAACAATCATTGTCTGTATTCATTGTATTGGTAATATAGCTAAGAAGAAAATGGCTGAGGTTATAACAATAAAATATTGGACATACAGTACTCTTCATTATGTCACATTTCTATCGTTCATCATTACATACCTTCGAGCAGAACCCCAGGACTCTTTTTTCCCTAATTTTTTAACAAATTTAGACACCTTCTTCTTTCGACCAATTCGCAGCAATAGTAATCACTTTTATGTTTCCACCAATCCATAACTGGACTTCGATACATCACATCACATCGTTGGAACACGTTCATATACCGCATGACCAAATTGTCTTTGAGCTACACTAAAATAAATAGGAGATTATATCAACAATAAGTTGGTCTGCAATCCTTAGGACCCTCCTTACAGATATAACATATGATTATATTACTGAATATTATGTCGACTGATATACCTAATGATAGAATACCAAATTATCATACGTTCCAACGTTAGACTTTCCTATAATTATTACCAAGTTTCTACCAACTACCAGGACTTACTATCAGACTTGGGATTCTCTTTAGTTTGTTCTCCACCCCGTTCTTTCATCAACAGCCTCAAGCTCCCCATATATTGTTTCACTGGATCATCTCTTTTTATCACTACCCTAAGGCAAAGAGCCTTTCTTTTCAGTGTCACTTGCACGAGTTACTATGGGGGGTGTGGTTGTCAATACGACCACGGAGGTACAATAGGTCCAATTCAACTGGCTCATCGTACCTTAACAAATTCTTATAATGATACAAAACTAAATCAATGATTCCTTGGTACAGCATTGCTGTACAATTTTAAAGGGATTTACCCTCTATAAAGTATATCAAACGACATGTATTTACATGTACTTGTATGTAAGGAAGGAAGGCTGTATCTAAACTGAACAGGTGTTTTCCTCTAAGTTATTATAAATTATAACTTCTAGCTCGGTTCTCCACTACAGTCAACTGAAGATCACCAGACACACTCTTAAAATTTACTCATCATAGAATTTCAGTCCTTGTGTGTTATGTCCATGATGTTAAGGATTTGATCAACCACTATATACCTGTAATAGAACAATAATATATTATCAACGAATTTTCTAGTTCAATCTCTTATGTATATAATATCTACTATAACTGTATACTCTTGACTCTACAGTGATTTATATCTTACTTTGTGTAACGATGACTACATCATCACGTTACTATCGAGCATAGATACACCCCACTTGTTTTTACACACCAATCATTTTGAAACCAAACCATTTGGTGAGTGTGGAATGTACAGTCCTCTCAGAACTACAGAAGAAATCATTCTGGGTAATATTACAGAACCACTATAATCAAAAATTTGTCATTATGAATGATTATAGATTTAAGTTTGGTGGACTTACTTATTTGGCCCTCATATCTTAGAGATTGGTTGTCATCTTATCTTTTTGATGTTATCGAACTATCTTTTTGTTCACTAGATAGTACGACGAATCAAGCAATATGATGTAGGCTATAAGAGAACTCTCCTAATAATATAGTCTTTTTCCTAAGGAATTAATCTCTCTCTCTCTTTTCCTTTCTCGTCCTTCATAAATGGCTTAGTCGATTTTTCCATATTTGCATGCATTTTAATATTCCATTTCCATTGGGTTTCTTGAGTAGAGAACAAACCAGAAACTCTCATGTAGTGACATGTTTACGAACAAGACCGTTTCCCAACCCTACAAGGTATATATAATTATCCAATCTAGACTCGAGATATCTATTATAATTAGTAGGTGTGGTGCCTGATTATGGTTAAAAACTATGTAACTGTAATGATACGATCTCCTTTGTTAGAAGTTTTGAATTCTTGATCTGGTGTATAAATCTTCAATCTCCACCACAATGATTGTATCTCCCCTACAGACTACACTACCACAAAACTATAACAATACAATACACAGTTTGATGTCAACTAACTAGCCATTGCTCCAATGTACAAGGTGTACGTACAATAATCACATTCATATAGTTGGCTTTAATACCTCTATGCGCCATCGTGAGGTAGTTTAATACTAATAGCATCACGACTTTGACCAACATAGTCTATTGGGTAGAGAGATTTAACTCCTATGATGTTGACCTCTGAAGAAGATCATGGAGAACAGTTCTTCTTCAAAAAACTAGAAAAATTATATGATATATTACTTTAAGAAAACTAATTTTATAGTGTCAAGTGTATGGACCCAAATTAAAAGTTACCTACATTATAAATGTAGTATCTACTGTCTATCTAGTGCTTACCCATCCCAATAGCTGAGTCAGCATCACTGTGTTGATAAAATTGATGCTTCTTCTGGTTATAGGGTATCTCCCTACTTCATCCTCCAGATAAACTACCCCTTGATGAACAGAGTGTGAGCTTGTTTTGAATGGTTCCTTCAGATAATCTACATCACCATCTGAACTGTGACTCTTGAGTCCATGATTTTATTCAATTGACCTATTTGGCTGTAATATGTAGTATTTAATGGTTTACCTGATTTGTACTTTGTCTTCGTTTCAAATGCGAAACCAAGTTGAAAAGTCTTTGGGTAACTCACGGATCTTTTGTTTGATCCATATCCACATTGTGCTTTGTTACAAAGCGTTTCTAATGGGAATTCAACTGGTAGAGGGGCCTCCTGGAGAGTGGCAGAGACACCACGAGTGGGTGTGATTACATCATCTTTAAGGAGCATTTCTATTTTCATGTGATTGATCCTGAGCAAGACATGTCCTGAAAGAAGTGTTATAAATTTAAATTAAGAACAGTACCTATAAAAATTCATAAATTCATTCATTATATACACAAATCAAAAAGTTTTATGACGTTGACATGAAACTTAATGACTTCATGTTTTGCTTTTTAAGTGAACACAAAGATGACCATTTGTATATTGCAAAACAATTTTTTGCTTGCAGTATAAATGCATGAACTTTAGGATTTGCACTATATTAGCTCAGGAACATTCACTTGATTGTATAATTTATAGTAACAGTTTGACTTAGAGCAATACATTCATTCACGCTATTACAAAATAACTAATTATACAGAATTTATTGTTTATTATGATATCTTATGATAATTAAGACAAAACATGGGTCTTAGTCCAATTTAGAATTATTTATTAAGAAAAATGTTCTTATTGATAATATGAATTACTATACCAAACAATAAATAATGCTACCTTCATTATATGTAGTCTAACAAACTAAAAATAAAAGCAAATCCAGGAATTGTCTGACTTTGTTATAAACAATAGCAATCACCATGATGGCATGAGATAACAAAGTGAAGCTGTAGAAGAGAAGAGAGTTTCAAATACTACACTTTATACAAAGAGATCTCAGCTTTTATATATGTCTGTGCCATTTTGCAAAGATCAACAATTCTACTATCTTACTATAATTATTATATTTTTCTATTTTGATATCATTCTTTTATTTGTAAGACCTTGTACAAGCACCAAATGTATGATCAAGATCACTAAAAAGGTATATGAACATTTTAAAACTTTAAATAATCAACAACTCACAATAATGATTAATTATACTGACCTCAACCAACTATAATTGGTATAATTCCTTTTGTGTTGGTTCTGCATTCTTGTCAACATTGCGTAACATTTCAACTATTTCTTGGAAGTTTCTATGTTTATATATAATATAGTTAGAGCTTGTTCACCATTTTCAGTAGTTATAGATACATCAGTATTAAATTGAAGCAATAACTTGACCAATTCTGAGTGACCATTTCTACCAGGCTATTATCAGGGCTCATCACCATTAGTTGTTCTCTGTAGATTGGGATTAGCCATAGACTGAAGTAAATAGTTGACTATATCATAAAATTTTCATCACATGCTATCATTACTGCTGTGTAACCATTCCTGTCTTGAATATTAATGCTAGCTCCTGCTGATACTAGAGTTTGCACAACTTGCTTATGACCATTTTACTAGCTAACATCACAGTCCAGTTCTTCCTTCTTCATTGTATAATCTGACATGATCACTTCCTAACTCAAGAAGAAATTGTACAGCTTCTTCATGACCAAGCCTTGAAGCCTCAAGTAAAGCAGATCCAAAAGAAAAGTTCAGTTTTCATCTTCCTCTAACTTGCTTTATCATTAATTGCTAAACTAAAGATACCAATTAACGCATCAAACTGTAACTTGTCCTGTGCATAAGCTATCAGACAATGACTTTGAATCATTGACAATGTATTTTATTAACAGAGCCTGTATCTATTACTAAGCTAAATAATCAATATGGAACGTAAACATTATGAAATTCTAGTTATTCTACTATACCCCAGGTTTTTGGAACTACATTTGTATCCTTGTAGTTTGTTATACTGATGATGTGGGAATTTAGAACTACAATAACTTGTCTCACTCAATATAATATTCATCAGTTTATTATGAAGATTTTGTATTGTTTTGAACATTTAATTAGCGATCTCTATAATTGCTGTATATTTTACCAAAATATCAATAAATTTATCAACTGTTCTTGCATGCTTAAATATGGCAACACAACAGACCTGTAAAATGTTGGTCATGTTTTGAAAATGTGATAGTACTTAAATGAGCTTACAAGATACTGATACCCCTAACTACTGACTAAGGTCTTCCTTGGTCTAAGTAAATTATGTACATAAAGTCCTAAACCAGCAAGATACTGCATATATATTTCAAACCCTTTATTTGTCTTTACTTAAAACTACAAATAAAAGTAGTAATATAGTATAGTGGCTTCTAGCAGACCACAATAATTAATAACAATAATACAGTTGTCGAACCTTTAAATGGCTCTATTTTTATCAAAATGTCTTAAAATCAATATCATGGCATCTGAGAGCTATAAACTCATGGACATATTGTATTACATAAATTAAGGCTTCTAATGAAAATGTTTGTACTTTCAATAATAAAACCATAACAAACATACTATAAAGTAATAATGATTAACTAAATTATATTGTGTAGTAGCATATATGGATAGATGAAAACTCAGAAAAGTAGTCTTTAGTCACACTACATGTTTTTATTTAAGCATTAAAATGTACTAACATTGAAAAAAACATTTGGTCATTTTAACTAAGGTCTTCATTACCACAGTCACATCATATGATGTAAACCCAATTCTAAGTTGCTACGAAGTCAATACTAGTGTACTCTATATGTATAAAACCAACTAGTTGCATCTACAACCACATTGCTTTTTACACCCACTTTGTTATAGTAATTGATCATGGCTTCAATTTAAGCTATAACAGATAATTATTTCAAATGCCAGTTAAGTTGAAAGTAGTCTGTCCCACTCCTTCTAGTTTCAGGTTATTGGACATAAACTACAAGAATACTTATGACTTCAAGTTGGCTTTATACATACTGATTTCAAAAACAAACAATTTTTGACTTTGTGGATACTCAATTTGAGCTTACATTATTATTATTGATCATGAATTCTGGTTACAAAGACAATGGTTGAAATGACAAATAGTATTTTAAGTGATATATTTCCCTAAGATTAATAATAGTAATAATAATAATAATAATAGTCTAATGATATTGAATTGGTATAATACTATAAACAGAATAATAGTATGAAACTAGAATACTTTACTTAATAACTTAATACTTGTGCATAAAGCATATTATAATTGGTATTTTAATCTCATACTAATTTGAAAGTTTCCAGTGATCTAAGTTATGAAATTAATTGCTATACATTTACATGGATTTTGTCTATAGACTTTAATGTATTTTAGTATGTATCACTACTTCAAATAAAAATCAGGAAATTAATAAAGTAGGTGTGTCCGCCCTAATTAATTGTCCACATTAGCTCATCATATTTGCCTGACGGTGTGTTCTAACATATTATCTAATGTACCTGTTTGCCATTATGGACAACTAAGTTCGCATGCTTTTTTACGACAAAATATTCTACTTAATGAGACTCATATTTTTTCAAATAATATTTGAATTGAATTGAAAGTAGTATTCTCTCCTAGCAATGTATGTTGTTTGGTGTCTGTGGAACCAACAAGCAATAATTGGATTACACATTACCTTTACTATGGGTATATTATTGATATACTGAGTCCATACAATAGAGAAAACAATATAATCTCTGTGATCTTGATATCAGATCAGTTAAAGTTATAAGTGATGTTCTGACTAAGTACTGGCAAGTATTAATCCTACTTACTTCAAACTGAACCTTTTTGAGTTTATTGGACTATATTTAATTAGTTACTATGTACAACATCTCTCTGTTATTAGTTCTTCTTTTGACTAACTACTTTGCAATTGTTGATGCTATTACTTTTCCTGGTCTTGTACATAGCCAGAGACGCATGTATGCAACGAGGTATTGAAGAACTAAAATTGTACAGAAATTTTCTCGCTTGGCTTTTGCTGATAATGGCACTGTATGTAATGATGGGAGTCATCACTTTGAACTTATTGCACAGTACTTCAACGATACAGTCCCTTTGTCAATGTCACTGATGACAACATATCGACAACTTGACAGTGCTGTAACGAGTTTCTGTAATAGTGAATGCAAAGACTTATATGTAGAATTTTTTGAGTGCTTCAACTTGACTGAATTTGTTTCCTTCTATAACTATGGTGTTTGTGAAGAATTAATCAGTTGTACTGTATGTACATTCTTTAGAAGGTATTTGCTACAAATACTATACAGTCTATTACTGTACTTCAAAATAATTGCCCTAATCATAGCAGCTCCATTGACTACTGTATTGATGGTCCTTGTCAAATAATATAACAAAATTCATAAATTACATGAGATGTTGTGGTGGCTCCTTTACTGGTTGCTGGTGGTTTCTTTTGATTTGAACTCTTGCAATGTTACTCAATACTGATCCTTGCCCATCTGCAACACTCATGACAAAGCATCATTAGTTATTGCAAGTTCCAGTAAGCAACAAGATCTACTTTATATATTATTACTTACTTTTACATTGTCTACAGCTACTGCGGACTATTCTCAGAATAATGTTAGAACTCCTGCTATTACATCAGTAATTCCACTAACAAATACAGTACCAGTTGTTGCAACTCCAATTTGTCAAGTAGAATTATTCATACAATATTTAATGAGATGAATTGTTTTTATTAATTTTTAGTATTGACGAGCTGTGACTTATTTAGCAGGTATAATAACACAAAATTACTATTATTATTATTAATTTTCAAATACAATATTATTTTAGTTAGTATTCCAGTTACTATGTTCTTCTCTCATTATTAACTGCAATTTATATCTGCAGTTATTGTTTATGCTATTATGAGGAGGAGGAGCTACAGTAAAACGTCTACACACCCACACTACAAATAATACTCAACAAACATTATATATGATGATGTTACCGTAGTGGACAATCCAGGAAAGACAGAATTGAACTACAAGCAAATACTGCTTATGGACATATCCAATATTGACTTATTTTAGTTAGCAATAATTTCAGTTTTTAATCTATATACTTATAAATAGTGTCTTTGCCTTAACCATAATAGCTCATAATTATTATTCTATTCTGTAATATAGAGTGTATATTTAATTAAAATATCTCAACAAACTATAATGAAAGCTGTCAGATTTAAAAGAAGTGCTTAAAGCACTGAAACACCATCCTTTAATGTGAGATTAGTAACTTAAAAATGTATAAACATGTAAATTAAATTGAAGGCATAATTATTATAACAGTTGAAATGAAGAATTTATGTTTTTATTTTCTATTACTATTATGTTCTTATTAATTTTCTTTGTTAGTCCATCTACCAGAATTAGGTAATATGACTTAACTAGTAATGTTACTAGCTGCTATTGCTGCATTGTTTCATGATTTGTAAGTGACAAACAATGTAAACTCTTTAAATTCTGGAAGAATTCTTATATAATAAGTATAAAGTCAAATCCAACAATAAACCTCGAGGTGGAACAGAGAATAGTTTTAGTAACGTAATTAAAAATAATTAATTTTAAGGTTACGAATATGATAATTACGACATTCCAATCCACCATTTTTGTAATGTAACAATGTATTAGGACTGAATGTTTTTTATTATTGTTCACTTTGTTCTCAAAGTGTATAAACATCCACACTCCACTATTCGTTTTGATAGACTGCTGTTTATTGGGCACTCCGACACTATGGCCAACTTGCAGTGTACCAGATATTGAAGGTCAGTTATTTTAGAATTATAATAAAAATGTACAGTAACAACAGATTCACTATCAAGTAATTCTATATTTGTGTAGCTGATATAAATATCCAATACTTTATAAATGTTTATCTACTTTTTTATTATCAGATGATTGCTATCCTATGAACACGATACCACGAGGTCATTGTGTTATCATCAACAATGTCAACGTTAATAGCAGTCCTGTATAGGATGCCACAACGAATTGGCAGTGAATTTAGATGCTGACAAATTAACAGACCTGTTTGAAAATTTTCTAAAGTTTAAAGTTACAAAAGTAGATGATTCATAGAAAAATGAATTATATCAAATTATTACACCAATTACAAACCTGAGGATCACCAAAAATACTGTGCTTTTGTTCTCCATTATTCTAGCCATGGTGATAAAGGGGGTGTGGTCTACTGTTGTGACGTGTGTTTCAATAACAATAAAGAAAATATCAAGTTTTTTTCACTGCTGCCTAATGTCCATCCCTGAGTAATAAAACCAAAGCTTTTCTTCATGCAGCAGCATGTCGAGGTCAACAACCAAACCAAGTATAGAAATAACAGGGCAACAATCAATTGGTTATGAACCCAAGCCTATGGTCACACTGACGTATAGTAGAAAAACCTCTCATCTGTATACACAGCACCAAACCTTGCCTGATTTTTTATTTTCTTTTTCAACAGTTGACAACTGTACAGCTATGAGAGATATGAAGGAAGGATTGGGATGTTAATGAATTAGTTGGTGCTATAAGAGAATTTGCTAATCAGCAGATATTCGTATATCCTGACTAAAGTAGCTGAAAGAGTATCAAATATGAAAATGATGGACAAACACACAGTTTCCAGAGCTCATACTTCAGTTACGGAAAAAAACTTAAATTAAATTTTCCTAATGGTCAAGAATGCAGGTACATACATATCATTTACTATAATTATATAATTACATTATTATATAATAACACATTATAATTACATTATGTATTGTAATACATTTAGTTTCACCATACGTTAAAAGTAAAGATCAATTTTCTCGAGATATAAATAATGTGCAGGAAGTGCTAGTATAGTTAGCTTAGAAAATCCAATTGCAGTTTCATATACACCATTACAGAAACAATTCTCACAAAACTATGGTTTCTACTTCACATAAACTTGAAGTATCTAGACAGTATGGTAGATATCAATAAAGAAAGAAGCCCATCCTATGTTGTCGAAGGAAGTCTACTAATTCATCTTCATTGACATTAGCCCTCAGTTGCTATAGACGACAAATAATCTAATAGTTGTTAATGAGAGATCAAATTCAATGAGTGACATATTGAATCCATCAATTGTTAGTCAAATTTTGAAGAAGAAAATGAGAAAACAAATTCTGATGTTAGTAGTGATAGTTTTCTTCCTCAAGAGCATTGGACAAACCCCTTGAAGGTATGCTTTAGCTCTGTAAGTTTCATTGTTTAAATAAACTTTGAGTGAACAAGTGTCGTAAACAATTTTTTTGATGCAAACGAAAGTAAGCATAATCCTGTTTTTATTATTACAATCAATAGTTGCTTTAAATTTGGATATATAATCAAACTCCCAATAATAATCAAACAATATTTTGTTTATGCCAACTGAAATGATAATAACATCCTGTTTTTCTATTTATTGTCCTAGATATTGAATAATTTATATTTACTTATCAAAAGGTATAAATAATAATGATTGGTGATAATGAAAGCAGTATTATGTTTTCTTTCATTTCCATTAAATAGTGAAATTTATATTATGCATGATTCCATGCATATAGTTAAAATTATCAACCAAATGGTTCTTTGTCCAATGATAGCACATGTTTGTGTTATGTGTAGTGTAATAGTAAACAATAAAATAGGTACGTGACTACTTAATTACAAGTATATGTCAATTTTTAGACAGTACTAGCAAAGTATACATACTTACTATTATTT
Organism: Gigantopelta aegis; assembly: GCF_016097555.1. NCBI lineage: Eukaryota > Metazoa > Mollusca > Gastropoda > Neomphalida > Peltospiridae > Gigantopelta > Gigantopelta aegis. The sequence goes on from NW_024535990.1 coordinate 10,496, forward strand.
TAATTTATCTAATCAATTACAGACGTCATGCAATTCAAAATATTGTTCTTGTTAGTTTTCTGTGACACGATAAACCTTTAAACTGTTTATACAAGCACTACATCAATTAGTAAAC
>NW_024535991.1:0-10633 GCF_016097555.1 Gigantopelta aegis
AATTATTGTGTGGTTGAATATGTAGTTACACGATTATTGTCATTAGCTAGTCTTTGCAATACACTGCGACCACAAATTTCGATACCAACTCTACCTGAGTGCCAAAGTTCTTATGCTAAGCATATGCTTTGATGGTTACTAATGAAAGAAACGGTGACCCTTAAATATTTTTTTTTCTGTATACTTCATTATAATTTTTAGGTTTAAGAAAAACAGCTGTGAACAATGACGGGCAAAAACCATTCATTGTTGGGCAGTGTGTCTGTTCTGATGATGTAACTTGATAACCTAATAAAGGCAGCTTTGCAGTCAAGATGACGATCCATATCTCCTTGAAGAAAATTTTGAAAATGTATAAGTTCTTTCGATGCATGGTGAACAATACACTGTTTTAATGCACTGAGTACCAACATGTAACCAAGCATGTAGTTCGGTTTTTATAGCTTATCAAGCTGGTCACACAATTACTGTTTGGAAACATTTTTACTTTGTTTGAGTTTATAATATTGTCTATGCGTTTGTTGAAGTTTTTGAAAGTCCTTGATACATTTCACTCTTTTTCAACTTTACCCCATTATGCTTAGATTATAATATCAATAGAATACTGCCTGTCTTGGCAACAGAAGAATTACATGTTACTATGTTGCTACTATTGTTCAAAAATGTTTATATGTTTGTGTGCTACCACTGCATATATAGGTATTCCACCAAATGTCTTCTCCATTATTAAATTCCTTTTCAGTGAAATATACAATACGTTTTATTTTGTTCACTTAACATTTAAAGTATTTCATATATGTTTATTTTGTATATTTTTTTGTGAAGATCTTATAAGTCTGAGGATGCTTATATTTATTTTTTATGATTTGAATGAATTCTAAGCAATATCACATATATGATGTTGTCATCAGCTGTCCAGGAACCCTCTCAATCAGTTTTGTTCCCTTTTGCAGACTCCCTTTTCTCTACTGTAGTAGGAACTATTAGTGAGCGCAAATTTGTTGCTTCCCTTGTTCGACATTGATTTGCGGGCTAACGCGTTTCAATCGTGTTAATGTATTTCATCTCCCACTAGGAGTATTTGGTGTACAACGCTTAACGCGCAATTTAATACGATTAAGCAGCGCTATCGCGCAAAATACGAAAAAAACTGTTCGCCTTTCTACACGGGGAGTGATGTTTTTTTATTCTGTAGTGAATGAAGCATTTATATATAATAGAGAAAGTAACACAGACGGGAATTATGAATGAGTCTGAATATTGAACGATGTTCACCATGGTACTCATAAAACGTTGGTGCTTTAAAGAAAATTAAAAGTTTTTAAAAGCTTTTGTTTTCAACAGTTCTAGACATCAGTGACGAGAGCATTGTAATAATTGTTATTTTTAACAAAGGTTTTGAATCAATTGGATAGAATTATATGTTTACAAATGAATGATCTCATTAGACTTGGAGAATCAATTTTCACATTTTTACTGGTAATTAAACTGATTATCTACATATTAAATGTTTGAAATAATACTACAATGTAGTGGCAAATTAGTGATCAATATTAAATAATGTTTTAAATATATTTGATGATAAATTTTAATAATTTATTACTTCCATCATCAAGAACTTTTTACGTTTTTTATGAATGTTGTCAGATCAGATGCGGAGTAGGTGTGGTATAATAGAAAGAGAGTGCGAATGTAAGAAGACCTAGTATATGTGTCTTAAATCAATAAGTGCTGCTATTGTAAAAGAAGAAACAAGGTTAGTAACATATCCCTTTACTATAACTTGACTTAAGTAATTTCATTGCATACCTTGATATTAGTGTACATAATTGTTCTTGTCCTTAATCAAGTAAATATATCCACACTCTTTCACTATAGTTCATAGTAGATAGGATCTGGTGAGTTATGGCAAAACATCATATAAAATTGATATACATTATATGATAACAACACTTGTATATTGTAATTATGATTATCAAATAATATATTATATAACATTACTAATGAGTCACAATAGTCTCATCCACACAGTCCCCATGTCCCATAGAAAATGGTAGTCCCTTACCTTTCTTAATTTTTTTTGGACAAGAATTAATATGTATCCCATCATTACTGTGTAATAAATTCATCAATTGAAATTGTTATAATCTAATATGATTAATATCACAAGCATAAAGTTTGCTATTTTTAATTGTGATAGGAAACAGGATGTGGAAAGATAAACAATATAACTGCAATATTTAAGACTTTTTGTCCCAAAAATTCAAGCAACTCACAGACAACCTTTAGCCATGGGATAGGATGAGACTAGAGTCACAAAGGTATAAATATGACTATCCTTTATGTTGTCATTTAACTTGTGCTTACTTGTTTGCTGAAGTAGAATTTGTTAATATTGTCTCACTTGATACCTATCATACTAGTAATGAGATATACAATATCATTTCATTCATGATAATAGAACCTAATAAAATGGATACATGTAAATGATGTATTGTAAGAGAATAGACAAATATCCAAAATAGATGGTAGACAGAGAAATGGACAAACATTGAACTATTTTCTCATTGTTTGTTTTGTAGACTTAACTTTTAATGACAAAACCAACTAGATCCAATAAGTAAGTGGAACTGAAACTTATTGACAGCCATACTATAGCATAGTTTAGGACTGCTCCTAGCCATGATGAAAAGGCCACTTAATTTATGATGGGCATACTAGCCTTTCCTCTTTTAAACCTCTCTCTTTCTCTCTCTTTCTCTCTCTCTCTCTCTCTCTCTCTCCTCTCTCTCTCTCTCTCTCTCTCCTCACTTTAAAACAATGTATGGTATCAGAGATCCTAAAACAGGCAGGCCGTCCAATATGAGAGATCTGTTGAGATAGAAATGGTTGAAACACAACAAGGAGAAAGGAACTGGTCAAGAAAACAGCTGACAAACTAGCTGGCTAGGTTTACCAAAACCAGGAAGTAACGCAAGTCATCTCTGGTAATAGAAGACATAATGGAATGATTATTGTGTGAAAACATCAGGAGAAACTTATTAATTTATTCTATCACTTTATTAAGCATTGATGATGTCCATCTCTCTCTATATACATGTACATCTATAAAAGGGTATCTCATCAAGTGAAAATAGTACATTGAAATGAATCTTCTGTTTAAAATGTTGCTATGCACTCAAGGAGCTTTATATACAAGAAGACTTACAACTATTCTGCCTGCAATAAAATGTAAGGCAAGATGATGACTGATAATTGAATTATTCTGAATTATTTTGTTCTTTTTGCAATTAGTACTACTCAGTTTATGATGAAGAGGACTCCAATTCACTCCGTTAATATTATCAATACCTCTTTAATGTTTTATCCAGGTAAGGATAGTGTATGGATGGATACAAAACAATCTATACTTTTCATAATTATTAAAAAACTACTTCATTAGTAATAATTTTCTTCAGTTTATATAGGAATTTATAGTCTTGTCAAAATCGTCTCATGGAGCGCTAAACAATTTTCAGACATGGAGACTTCGTGTATCATAAATGCAAACTTGTTGCTACTACGTCAGTGTTTCCTAAAGTATAGATGATCTATCAAGACAACAGATTGATATGAATACAGACGTTTTTTTTTATTACGATTATATTCTTCATAAAAATGTTAGAAAAATTAAATGACAAATTTACAATGTTAATCCAATGTATAGCAACATTGTTAATTTACAATGTTAATACAACAGTATAAAAAAAACATTGTATAATTTACAACGTTAATACAACAGTATAAAAACATTGTATAATTTACAATGTTAATACAACAGTATACAACATTGTATCTTTACAACGTTAATACAACAGTATAACAACATTGTATACTTTACAACGTTAATACAACAGTAAAAAAAAAACATTACAACGTTAATACAACAGTATAACACATTGTATAATTTACAACGTTAATACAACAGTATAAAAAAACATTGTATAATTTACAACGTTAATACAACTGTGGTAATGCGTAAACCGTCATGTTAAATTTTACAACACTTTTACATCACAACAAAAAAACACGTAATACTACAGTTGTAATAAAACCATCCAATATACATAATGTAAAAATACATGGTACAAAATACATGGAATATTTACTATTGTAAATGTAGTATAAACCATTCCATTTACATCATAAAACAACGATTGTAAGTGAAAATTTTCCCTGTGCTATAACAATAACAATAATACTAAGGAGTACCAAATTCAATGTCTACATTGATGTTTGCAATAAAATCTCAAGTAATTAAAGAAATAAGGAAAAAAAGTAGAATATATAAAAACTTTAATATATCAATAGATCTGATAATACAAATGACAATAATGCTATAGGACCAAAAAAGAAACTGTCTTAAAAATCTTCATATAGTAGTAATCAACACATGATTGTAAATAGTCTACATTATGGAGTAACAAATTGTAACAGAACAATTATATTATCAATAACTTTGTTATATTGTATCTCATTCACTATTATATTTGACTATGTACATTGTCTCAATGTTATTAGTCCCATTAATGAACACCTCTCACTATATGATATATATGACAGCAGCTGTGTCTGACTATATACATCATAATGACATGGTAAGTAAAGTCTAGTAGATAGAGTCTTATGTATTAAATATAGAGAAGTCAGTCAATGCTCTGAAATGAAGGAAGCTATATAAAAACTGAAGCTATATACAAAATCATTAAAACAGTTAATGAACATTAATATGTATGAATATATACTTCATCTATCAACCTTGTTTTTAAAACATTACATTGTCTACAAACACAAATAGAAGTATATCTCAATCATGTACTATTAAAATACTCATGAAGTTAAAGTTCATTATTAATTGATTATTACATACCACCACGATGATAATTAAACTGTTCAACTTCAGATTGTTTAACTATCAAAAATTACTTTTAATTATCTTTATCAATCATAACACTTATCTACTGCTCAATGTCTTTATCTGTTTCTGTACTTATTTCAAATAGTAAATTTATTAAACTATTTATTAAATCCTTCAATCGGTTTATAATTATACATTCATACAATGGCTCATGATTATTCTAACAGTAGAACCATTTATAAATACATAGATGGGAAGATTTGCCTACTTGTATTAACCATTTTGCTGTTAATGACCTATCTTTTGATTTCTGATAGGACCTATGTTAAACTCTTAACTATTATGTATATATATTTAATATGCCATTAATCAACATACTTGCTACATTGCTTTGTTTACATAGCAAAAGAAAGATGACCAAATATGGTATATTTACAATTATTGTTTAAGTGTCGCAAGTACCAGTGAACATGATATTAACAATTAAAAACTGCAAAAAAACAAGTTCAGTTTATAAAGGTAAAAATGTATTATTAGACAGTAGACTATCATCAAAGTTTTTTGTAACTTTGACAAAGAAACTTTAGGTGTCTCCATACATAGAAATTATGTTAATATTGTTTGTCAATAAACACAACCCAACAAGTTATAAAACAAATCTTTAGTGATACCAATATTTGTAATGACTTACAAACAAAAATATACGAGGTGTTCAGCACACAAATTTATAACATTGTGATTATCTAAAAAAGATTGTCATCTAGCTTTTAATCAAATGCATCAGTTTATTATGTATGTCCATTTTTATTTCAATTAACATTTCCTCATTTTGTCATAATTTATGACGTGTTTTAAAGGTGTTGTAACATCATACATTTCTGTTTCTTTCTTCTCTTAATTTCTCAATCTTCTCTTAGCGATAGTTTGCAATTCACAAAAAAATATTGTTATTGAATTTGCCCCTTAAATTAGATTACAAGCTTATAAACTATATTACATATATTAATTGGCTTTAATGATTTTTAGTTGGTCATATGTATAGAGATGGTTATGCTTTAGACGAGAAGAGAAGATTATAGTAATATAATCTATTGTAAATTAGAAGTAAAAAAAATAAAGATCCAGTGCTGACCATTGAGGAACTCCTGAAATGACTGGTAGTTTTTGAACAAACACCTTTAGTGAAAATATATGTACATGACCAGATAATAAAATAGGAATAAATTAAGCACTATGTTTTAAGTTTGAGTAGTAAAGTTGGATGTGGTATGATGTTGCAGAGATTTCTAAGGATACAGAAAGATTTGAGTCAAAGTTATAATAACTTAATAATTGTCTAGAATAGAAATCAGAGCTGTGGTAGTTAGTCTCTTTGGTAGAAAAGCCCATTGATTTCTTAAAATAGCCATAATCTACCACAGCATAATTTAAAATGCTCCATCAAAGATTGACAAATATCTATCTGATGTATTTTAAAGTTAGCACTGGTGTAGCTATCCACAATAATTATCTACTGGAATAAAATGTTTATATATATATATATGTGTGTGTGTGTGTATGCGTGTATGTATAATTGACAATTATTTTAAATACATAACACTACATACATAATTTAGGTAGGAAGTTGGCTATTTCTACAGACAGGAAGTACATGTTAATTAATACTATATTCGGACCTTTAAACTATTAAATTAGCACATAACACATTACTTAATTCTCATTGAAGTAATTGCACTTCCTGTATCCAATAAATAACCACTACAATATATAATTATACAACTTATACTAATCACTCTACAACAATAACAATAATTATAAGAAAAGCAATATTCAATGTTTAATGAACAGTGATTGCTGGTACTTAACGTTTTTAAGTAATCTGTTAGAGTCCTTTTTATAATACAGCAATTTGATCAGGCTATTGCAAAGTCAGTGATACTTTAAGCCTGAACACATGTTAAGAGAATGAAAAAATGGTTTTGTGATATGCCCTTGGATGTATGACAACCTTTTGAATAGAAGCACAGACCATCAGTAATAGCAATGCCTCACATAACATGTTTACTTCAAGAGCAGTTTTAAGCACCTTCATGGACATTACTAGCCACTGTTGACTCATTGGAATAGGCATTAAGTGAAAAGGAAAACGTCATAAGTGATTTACAAAACGCTGTGTCTAGGTACCGGTACCGGCTACTAACATTTCAAAATTATATATGCCGGCCGAGTGATAAAGGGTTATATTCTAAAGCAGCCGAGTAAATAAAGGGTTATTTCGTAAATTTAACTCCCACACTCCACACCAGCTGTAATAATGGCTCTGAAACGTGTGTCTTCATCTCTTGCTGACCAAAAAACTCAAGACGATGTATCTTTTTGTGTTGGTGACCAATTTCATAGCTACCAGGAACTTGAGATCAAATAAACGTCTTCCAAGAAAGGAATGGAGTGCAGCTATGGAAAAGAGGACTCTAGGACCATTACAGCAGCTGCTAGACAATCGGATAAGGTGATCAACCAGAGTTTATGTACTCTGAAGTATGCTTCTGCTGTATAAATGGAGGGAAAAGTACAATGGTCAAAGGAAAAGGATTCGGAAAACTTCGTAAGTATATACACGTGGTCTGATTGGGAGTGGTTTTGATTTTTGATTGGGCAGAGTATACTGTGACATATATATAGAAACTAACATTCTTTGTCTTTAATTGATTTTGTTTCTTACACGACATTTCGACAAAATTGTCCATTCAGAGTTAACCTCAGAGTAAATGAAGCTGGGTCAGCATTAGTAGTGCGGAGTGTTTGTCCTGATCATAATCATACAGTTTTCAAGATGATTTCATTAGTTTATGGCAATGATAGTGTATCATTACCTAATGCAGGTGCTTTTCAAGCATTTGCCAGACAAAGATCTCTTTCAGAGAAAGACAAAGAAAATAACAAAAATTACTTGAGTTAGAGCTAACAAAAAATTGATCCGACAGCAACTTACTCAAGAGAGTGGAAAAATTGTTTTGCTGCTAGGATATATCCAACATAGCTTCACAGCAAAAGAAGGAAATCTCATAACGACCTTACTGCTGTGGTAAAAGATCTGATAGAGCAGTATGGTAAGTATATCTATACTGAATGGTTCAATATTTTCTGTTGTTTTTAGGGGCACAAGTGGCTGTGCTAGTCGATGACAACAAACTTTGTGTGGGTTTGTTTTTTCCAAGATCAGTCAATGATTGACACTTTCATGCATACCTGGAAATCATCTTTGTTGATGCCCATACAAACTCCGCGAATTGTCCCTTCCAGTATTTTTGATCTTTGTGAAGATTCTAATGCTGCAGTGAGGTATTGGTGTGTGGCTATTAGTGTGTGAAGACTTGGAGAGTATGAAATGGATGATGGAAACATTCAAACAACACAACCCAAGATCATCAGATATTCGAATTGTCATGTCAGATAAAGATATTAAAGAACGACATGCTTTTAAAAGTTACCTTCCAATGCTAGGACATTAATCTGCTGTTTCCATACATTAGATCATTTCGTAGAGAAGTTTCGTGTGAAAAAATGGGAATTACAAAGTGGTGAACAGAATTTTGCTTAGAACTATTGCAAAAATGGCTATCTAGTACAGACGGAGAAGTACGATACATTGTATGATGATTTGAAGAAGAGTGATCTCAGGAAGTATTGGACTACTTCGACAAGAATTGGCATCCAATTCAAGATGAGTGGGTGCTTGGTGCCAAAGCTAGTGCTGGCAGCTTCTTAACCACCACTAACAATCGATTAGAAAGCATCAATGGAAAATTGAAACAAGTCATTAACAGGCACTGCTCGTTGGAAGAGTTTGTCTACTAATTTTTTGTAATTATACAGTGTTGAGAGTTGAAAGGGACCACAAAACAGAAATATGTTTCAAAAAGTGAGGCTACTTCCATACAGTCAAGGTAGTCCCCAAATGCAGTACGCTGACTTTTTTGACATCTTATACCTTTGGCTTTATTGAAAAGCAGTTAAAATTTGTTGCAGTGTTCAAGAACTGGTGGAAATGGAGGACCATTGGATTATTGAAAACATCTTCTGGTAGGGACATACGTAACTCCTAAAATGTACATGCATATTTTTCCAATAATGAAGCTACCATGTCGCCACCTTCTAGCCTGCGACAGAAGTTATGCCTTTCATTATTGACACTTCTCTCTGTGATAAGCGTTGGAGCCGTGAGTATTATCGATCAACACAACGATTATTCGTAACTTCAGCTTCTTCAAAACCAATACTTGATCAACCATCAGTTTACAACACAAGTACAAAAGAGGATATCAAGATCCTTAGTCAGGCACGAAAAGTTCCAAAAGGCATCCTTCATTGCAAATGAAGTTGCTTCAATGGAGCTATTCGTCTAGATGTCAATTTGTCAGGAGGATTGAGTTGTTGCAAAAGATTTCAGAATTTGGAGAGATTGGTAAAGGAGTTTTCTGTAGTACCTTTAGAATGTAAATATTGTTGTGTTATTTCAAAGTAATTGTAGGTGTACACTATAAATATACTGTCTCCACCTAATAACAAGATTAACTGTACAACAATTATTTGCTGGTAACATTTAAGGTTTTTAAGTATCGTCTGTTTAGTTCGGAAGATTTTTATAATACTTCAATGTGCTTGAGGCTATGTTGCAAACATTCAATATTTAGTGATTCTCCACATTGAAAAATGTGAATGTCAATTACAATTAGTTGCGGTAGTGTTTTCATATGTTCACACAATATTGAAACAGACAAAATAGTCACAAGTTAGCTTTTGAGCTAACTATGTGCCTTTTTATATCAGAAAAAAATTCACTGTTTGTTTGTAGTAATACCGGCTACCTAGGACATTTATATTATATGTAATGTGGTTGTGCTATTACATAGTGGTGTTGTCTCCATCCAGATATAACAGAAAATGTTAAATAAATACTTATTGCTGGTAAATTGCAGCGAATGTTTTTTATAATATTGGAATGTGAACAATTTTGGGTCTATTATAAAGTATTTTTAAAGTGTGTGAGGGTAAATGTTTCCACTAGTCAATAAATAACAGAAAAAATTTAAGAACATCTGTTATCTGCATGTGTGGTTGTGCTATTACAACTAAATAACAAGATTAAAGGATGCTGAATTAAATTCATTAGTTTTTGGGTTATTAATCTGTTATAGTCATTTTTATAATAGATTTAAGGATGCTGGCAATTAAGTTTGATTGAGGCATTTTATAATACAAAAAAATGCACTCCCCTCAAAAATGTCAGAATATGTTTAAAAAGTATTTTTCGTAACTTAAAATTTGAATTTGTCTATAATAGTCATTAATTATAATATGAATGGAATGTGGTCAAAACTATTACGATGTGGGTGTGGTTGGATGTTTCCACCCAGACATAGCAGAAAGTTTTTAAAAAACATTTTTGGTGTAAATTAGAGTTTGAAATTGTCAGTAATATTCATTTATATACTATAGGAATGTGGCCAGGCTATTACAAAAGTTTGTGTGTGTGTCCAGTTATTGCTCGTATGTGCAGCTTTGAAGTTGTCTGTTATACTATTTTTATAATATAGCAATGTGGTCCTATCTACTACAAACTGGTGTAAATGTTTCTGCTCAAAAATGGCAAAATTATGTTAAAGAAACAGCTATTTCTGGTAACTTAAGTTTGAAGACTAAAAATTCAGAATAGTTATTTGTAACTTAAAGATT
>NW_024535992.1:0-11297 GCF_016097555.1 Gigantopelta aegis
AGATAAAAAGGTAAAACAGAAATTACTTCCCTAATAAAAGGTAAAACACTATAGTCTTTATCAGAAACATACTTATCTGCCCTTGATTTGCATGTGCGCTAAGCGGCCCAAACATGCACTAAATCACTTCCGGCGTGTTCACGCTCCAGTCGCTTGCAACAAAGACTCTTTGTTACTACTGAATCGTGAAGTAGTCGTCTGAACTGAACATTTATTTCTCTCAGGCCGTAATCCACGGCATATGAGGAACAATATATAATACAACAATTCACACTTTTTAACAAGATGACAGAGTAAAACTATTCACATAAGTATATCTACATAAAACGAACATGGGAATATAATTATAAATAACTGGTTTGGGTTTGCATACACAATAATAATACAATAAAGCTATGAGCCGGAGGGCTTGAAAGTATTCATAATATGTTTACAAAATATTGCAAGTTTTCGGAGGACACCAGTTTTTTTACAATTAAATAATTCGTGAAATTTATATGTGTTTGGTTTGGATCGATAATATTTCGGTATATATTGAAGTCTGAATTGGTTAAAATATGGGCATGTAAAAATATAATGGAATTCATCTCCGATGTCGTTAGTGTTGCATAAAAAACACAATCTATCATGTAATGGTTTACGTATCCATCTACCTGTCTCTATTGGAAGATTGTGGTTTAATACTCTAAAACGTAACAATGGGCACCAATGTTTTTTTTCTAATAAATTTAAATAATTTTCGAATGCTATACTGCTTTTAAATATTTTGTAACAAGATGCTTTCGATGAAGTGTCAATATGACTGTACCATGTTTGCAAAAATTGATCTATAAGTTTTGTTGAAATAAAAAATTTCAACAATGAAGCACTATTAATACGCTCACAATGTGACCACCATATGTATGTGCAACCAATATTATCTAAAATTGATTTTATAAAAGCTATCCATTTGTGATCATAAAAATGTGTATTATAATCATTCAATAACATTCTGTACACTAATAATGATAGCTTGGACTGCTTCCCAGTAATCATCCTAAACCAAAATCCTATCATTCTTATTTTTACTGTTATATCTACCGGGAAGCATCCAAGTTCTCCATACAACATATATAATGGGTTTTTTGTGGGTTTTTAACGTTAATAATGTTTCCTATTTCTATTATTGTTTGTCAGATTGTGTGCAATCTCCTTCTTTTACAGAAAAGAAAATATACAATATTTTTTGTGCTCAACAGATATACTTACGATCACGTCTTGGGGAGATCAAGGAAAAGGGGGTCATTGATCAATGATTGACTCGTTAAAACGGCATCATAATATTTGTAATTAATAAGCATGTGTTTGTATATATATCAATGTTTACGAACGGAAGTGTACATTAATTTGACTAAATGACTAGCTGCGATTTCCTGTAACTAGCTAGCTGCATTATTAATTACGACATATATTCCATAGTGTGTGTGTTTGTGTTTGTGTGTGTGTGTGTGTGTGTGTGTGTGTGTGTGTGTGTGTGTGTGTGTGTGTGTGTATCTATCTATCTATCTATCTATCTATGTAGCTATATATATATATATATATATATATATATATATATATATATATATATATATATATATATATATATATATATATATACCAACTATCAGTATTAGAGAGCAATCAACATAAATACACATGACGCAGTCCAGTGTCATTGTCAGACAATTTGTAATGGACACAATTTTACACGTATATATACGATGCACTAATTGTTTTGCTCACATAGTTGCCAGGATGGATCCTTGAAATAGTCTGCGACGTAGGAACATGCTATTGATTTGAGAAATGTCAATTTTCATAAAACAATGAATATGCATCAAGGCTTATCCGGCCTGTCTGTCTTCTCACATGGTGTTTCGTAATAGGTTTTGATACGCCTTTATTTTTAAAGGGGCTGGCATGCATAAATCTCAGTAGAAGATTCACAAATAACTGTGGTCATCGGCCATGCTTGCTGTTATCGGCACGCGCCTGGAACTGGAACGCGGTTAGGGGACGTAACTCCGCCTAATTTTTCTCACTAATTTCCAATAGAAAGAAATGTTTTATTTAACGACGCACTTAACACATTTTATTTTCGGTTATATGGCGTCAGACATATGGTTAAGGACCACATAGATATTGAGAGAGGAAACCCGCTGTCGCCACTTCATGGGCTACTCTTTCCGATTAGCAGCAAGGGATCTTTTATATGCACCATCCCACAGACAGGATAGCACATACCACAGCCTTTGATATACCAGTCGTGGTGCACTGGCTGTGGCGAGAAATACTAATTTCTAATAGAGGCTATATTCATTTGTAAAAAAAAACCCACAAAAAATCAACAACAATAACAACAACCACACACACACACACACACACACACACACACACACTAAAAAAAAACCCAACAGCAGCAACAACAGAAAATATAAACAAAACAACAATAACAACTAGTATTCTGAGAATACTTTAGAAATACATGTCCCCTACCAGCACCAGCACATTTTTATGTTTCTCAAGTTAAACGGCCATAACTCTGTCACAAATTGGTAAATCGCCATAAGAGTCAAACTTGATCTGTAAAGATACATGGTAAAGCTATGCACAAAATTTTAGCTAAATATCCCAAACCCATCCGAAAAATATAAATGGGATAGACAGACGGACAGATAGATAGACAGACAGGACGGAGTTGTAACCTATAATCCCCTTAAAAAAAGAAGAAAAAAAAGAAACAAAACACAACAAAAATTAAAACAAAATATAAACACCAAAAACAATACAACCGACAGCAACAACAATAAAAAAAATTCCTATTACAATAACAAAGGATCGGTAACGCTCGTCAATACCCCTCTCTGATTTCCATGTCTTTATGGCGTAATTTAGCCAATATTATTAGATTCTCTGTCTGTATTTCTGTTCGTTTGCTTTGGTAATAAATACAAGATAACAAAACATTTCCGCTAAATAAAACAGCAACAAAATAATGGCTACGTTCTGCTTAATAAATAAAAGTAAGACAATTGTTTTGAAAACGTCGTGTAAAGATCTCTTGTCAACCCCCCCCCCTCCTCCATGACGTTTTATAACATATCCCATGATCCCCTCCACCCCCATCCCCTAGACCAAATCGTAATTGTTGAAAGGCCCCCTACAACAACAATAAACAACAAACAACAACAAAACAAGAAGAACAAAGAATAAAGTAAACCGATGTTTATTTCTGTAAATGCGTCTATTATTGCTATATCATTTTAGGGGTGTAAAATCTGCTAGAGTTTTGATTCATGTGTACATATACACAATTGTAGGTGACATTAGTGTAGTTCGTGAACACAACATCAGTAGTATTGTTGTTGTTTGTTTGTTTTTGTTTGTTTGTTTTGTTTGTTGTTGTTTTGGGTTTTTTGTTGTCTTTTTTATGCCACTGCTTCCTTTCCTTTCTCTCCTTTGATGTCAATCTCATATCTTCCCGATCTGCCAGCTCCTCCTATCGGTTAACTTCTTCCGCTGTCCACGTCCACATCCCAGTCCTTGTCTCTCCAACCATGACATATGCTTGTCTCTTGTGGCTATTCTTGCTACACACCTGTCATTTCCCATCAGCTTTTAGTTGAGTGATTAGTCTGACCACTCCGGAGAATGTTAAGCGGCTACTACCGGCGGTCGTTAGGTAGTGCCGTGGGTCAGACCACATCAGTAGTATTGTCATAAATGTACTTCGTCCTCAAAATAATTAGTGCAATATTTCTAGCAATTCCTTGCTTGAATCAGTGTGGAAATTCAGATGTCCCTTAAATTTGTTCATGAAAAACGTAAAAATTGGGGATTTTGGCGCCTCTACTAGCGTGGGCTATCAAGTGGCAGTCCTCCTACAGACTAAGTTGGAATTATATATTGTAAGTCAAGATCAGATCTCTTAGAACTGTAGACAAAGCAGTGAGTCTTGGTTGCATAGCCTCACGAATGCATTATAACTTCTTTTGGAATCAATCGTTTTAGCTGAGAGAGAGAGAGAGAGAGAGAGAGAGAGAGAGAGAGAGAGAGAGAGAGAGAGAGAGAGAGAGAGAGAGAGAGAGAGAGAGGGATGGAGATATAGAGAGGGAGGAATAGAGAGAGAGAGAGAGAGAGAGAGAGAGAGAGAGAGAGAGAGAGAGAGAGAGAGAGAGAGAGAGAGAGAGAGAGAGACAGATACAGAGAGAGAAGGAAGAAAGAGAGAGAGAGAGAGAGAGAGAGAGAGAGAGAGAGAGAGAGAGAGAGAGAGAGAGAGAGAGAGAGAGAGAGAGAGAAGAGAGAGACAGAGAGAGATAGAGAGAGAGAGAGGAGAGAGAGCGAGATATAGAGAAGGGGAGGGAGAGATAGAGAGAGAGGGGTAGGGAGAGGGAGAGACAGACAGAGCAAGAGACAGACAGACCGAGAGAGAGACTGAGACAAAGCGTCTGTATTGCGTATTTGTAGTTGAGTATGTGCGTGTGGAAGAAATATGTTTATGCGCTCTATCGGATTAGGACATTGATCGTTACTTAAGTCTATCATGTAACCGTGACCAACATATTTCCGAGTGTCACTTATCTCCGTGTTATCAATATTTGTCAAGCGTAACTCCAATGTAATCGACAGGGCTTTTGTTTGAGGGAAATGGCGCTAATTTTTTCTTTCATTCACGTCCGTTTGGAAAAGGAAATGTGTCATTTTATGCAATTAATATGAAGGCATTTTCCACAATTACTGGCGAGAAGCGCTGGCATTTAATCAATTACTAATACAACTTGAACGATTTGTTTGTTGTTCAGTGTCGTCTGCGAAGCCGGTTCGGTGACGGCCAACAATGAAGGCAGGAACCGGAACCTGTGAACGCGCACGTGCGAGCGTTTAGGCACAGGGTCTCACAACAGTGTTTTTTTCTTCTTCTATATTTAGTATGTAAAGTACTTTTCTCGCGAAGCGATTTGGAGTAACCAAAAGAATTGCGAACGAATCCCATTTAAATGCATTGTTGCCAGATTAATTAAAGACGCAGAATCTGGTGTTTCAACCCATGGAAACTGATACTAGTTTTGGTTATTAATCTGGAAATTTGTAACACATTTGGATAAAGTTACATTAAAGTGAAACAAGAGACTTTAAATATCTAATATATACACATATAGACAAGGCGTCCATAACCATTACTTCGTAGAGTTACTTGCCTTTTAATAAATATGAAAAATGCATTTTGTGGTATTAGAAACACTAGGATGACAAAATCCACTTTGGATGTATGGAAATTAATAATCTAAACAATAAAATCTAACTAATGTCTGATTTCCATTATGAAAAACGGCTTTTATAGTGAGAAATGCGCCGTAGTGTTTGAAAACTAGGACCAGTCTCTTTAAACTATTCTACAGCAATACATTCAACACCCTATACTCTATGGTTCAGACTGGGAGGCAGGATTTAACTCAGTAGGTAGCTAAAGTGTTCGCGTAAGGTGCATTGACCGTAAGTTCGAACCGCCTCAATGCATCCGTTTTTCTCCCGTCCCATCCAGTACCCAACGACTGGTATTTACAAAAGGCGATGTGTATTTAACTCAGTAGGTAGCTAAAGTGTTCGCGTAAGGTGCATTGACCGTAAGTTCGAAGCGCCTCAATGCATCAGTGTTTCTCCCGTCCCATCCAGTACCCAACGACTGGTATTTACAAAAGGCGATGTGTAACTCAGTAGGTAGCTAAAGTGTTCGCGTAAGGTGCATGACCGTAAGTTCGAAGCGCCTCAGTGCATCAGTGTTTCTCCCGTCCCATCCAGTAACCAACGACTGGTATTTACAAAAGGCGATGTGTATTTAACTCTGTAGGTAGCTAAAGTGTCCGCGTAAGGTGCATTGACCGTAAGTTCGAAGCGCCTCAATGCATCCGTTTTCTTCCCATTACCCAACGACTGGTATTTACAAAAGGCGGTATTTAACTCAGTAGGTTAAATAGTCGCGTAAGGTGCATTGACCGTAAGTTGCGCCCAATGCATCAGTGTTTCTCCCGTCCCATCCAGTACCCAACGACTGGTATTTACAAAAGGCGATGTGTATTTAACTCAGTAGGTAGCTAAAGTGTTCGCGTAAGGTGCATTGACCGTAAGTTCGAACCGCCTCAATGCATCAGTGTTTCTCCCGTCCCATCCAGTACCCAACGACTGGTATTTACAAAAGGCGATGTGTATTTAACTCAGTAGGTAGCTAAAGTGTTCGCGTAAGGTGCATTGACCGTAAGTTCGAACCGCCTCAATGCATCAATGTTTCTCCCGTCCCATCCAGTACCCAACGACCGGTATTTACAAAAGGCGATGTGTATTTAACTCATGGTAGCTAAAGTGTTCGCGTAAGGTGCATTGACCGTAAGTTCGAACCGCCTCAATGCATCAGTGTTTCTCCCGTCCCATCCAGTACCCAACGACTGGTATTTACAAAAGGCGATGTGTATTTAACTCAGTAGGTAGCTAAAGTGTTCGCGTAAGGTGCATTGACCGTAAGTTCGAACCGCCTCAATGCATCAGTGTTTTCTCCCGTCCCATCCAGTACCCAACGACTGGTATTTACAAAAGGCGATGTGTATTTAACTCAGTAGGTAGCTAAAGTGTTCGCGTAAGGTGCATTGACCGTAAGTTCGAACCGCCTCAATGCATCAGTGTTTCTCCCGTCCCATCCAGTACCCAACGACTGGTATTTACAAAAGGCGATGTGTATTTAACTCAGTAGGTAGCTAAAGTGTTCGCGTAAGGTGCATTGACCGTAAGTTCGAACCGCCTCAATGCATCAGTGTTTCTCCCGTCCCATCCAGTACCCAACGACTGGTATTTACAAAAGGCGATGTGTATTTAACTCAGTAGGTAGCTAAAGTCTTCGCGTAAGGTGCATTGTAACTCGCAAGGTGCATTACCGTGTTCGAACCGCCTCAATCCCGTCCCATCCCGTCCATCCAGTACCACTGGTATTTACAAAAGGCGATGTGTATTTAACTAAGTAGGTAGCTAAAGTGTTCGCGTAAGGTGCATTGACCGTAAGTTCGAACCGCCTCAATGCATCAGTGTTTCTCCCGTCCCATCCAGTACCCAACGACTGGTATTTACAAAAGGCGATGTGTATTTAACTCAGTAGGTAGCTAAAGAGTTCGCGTAAGGTGCATTGACCGTAAGTTCGAACCGCCTCAATGCATCAATGTTTCTCCCGTCCCATCCAGTACCCAACGACTGGTATTTACAAAAGGCGATGTGTATTTAACTCAGTAGGTAGCTAAAGTGTTCGCGTAAGGTGCATTGACCGTAAGTTCGAAGCGCCTCAATGCATCAGTGTTTCTCCCGTCCCATCCAGTACCCAACGACTGGTATTTACAAAAGGCGATGTGTATTTAACTCAGTAGGTAGCTAAAGTGTTCGCTTAAGGTGCATTGACCGTAAGTTCGAACCGCCTCAATGCATCAGTGTTTCTCCCGTCCCATCCAGTACCCAACGACTGGTATTTACAAAAGGCGATGTGTATTTAACTCAGTAGGTAGCTAAAGTGTTCGCGTAAGGTGCATTGACCGTAAGTTCGAACCGCCTCAATGCATCAGTGTTTCTCCCGTCCCATCCAGTACAACGACTGCTATTTACAAAAGGCGATGTGTATTTAACTCAGTAGGTAGCTAAAGTGTTCGCGTAAGGTGCATTGACCGTAAGTTCGAAGCGCCTCAATGCATCAGTGTTTCTCCCGTCCCATCCAGTACCCAACGACTGGTATTTACAAAAGGCGATGTGTATTTAACTCAGTAGGTAGCTAAAGTGTTCGCGTAAGGTGCATTGACCGTAAGTTCGAACCGCCTCAATGCATCAGTGTTTCTCCCGTCCCATCCAGTACCCAACGACTGGTATTTACAAAAGGCGATGTGTATTTAACTCAGTAGGTAGCTAAAGTGTTCGCGTAAGGTGCATTGACCGTAAGTTCGAAGCGCCTCAGTGCATCAGTGTTTCTCCCGTCCCATCCAGTACCCAACGACTGGTATTTACAAAAGGCGATGTGAATCAGTAGGTAGCTAAAGTCTTCGCGTAAGGTGCATTGACCGTAAGTTCGAAGCGCCTCAATGCATCAGTGTTTCTCCCGTCCCATCCAGTACCCAACGACTGGTATTTACAAAAGGCGATGTGTATTTAACTCAGTAGGTAGCTAAAGTGTTCGCGTAAGGTGCATTGACCGTAAGTTCGAAGCGCCTCAATGCATCAGTGTTTCTCCCGTCCCATCCAGTACCCAACGACTGGTATTTACAAAAGGCGATGTGTATTTAACTCAGTAGGTAGCTAAAGTGTTCGCGTAAGGTGCATTGACCGTAAGTTCGAAGCGCCTCAATGCATCAGTGTTTCTCCCGTCCCATCCAGTACCCAACGACTGGTATTTACAAAAGGCGATGTGTATTTAACTCAGTAGGTAGCTAAAGTGTTCGCGTAAGGTGCATTGACCGTAAGTTCGAACCGCCTCAATGCATCAGTGTTTCTCCCGTCCCATCCAGTACCCAACGACTGGTATTTACAAAAGGCGATGTGTATTTAACTCAGTAGGTAGCTAAAGTGTTCGCGTAAGGTGCATTGACCGTAAGTTCGAACCGCCTCAATGCATCAGTGTTTCTCCCGTCCCATCCAGTACCCAACGACCGGTATTTACAAAAGGCGATGTGTATTTAACTCAGTAGGTAGCTAAAGTGTTCGCGTAAGGTGCATTGACCGTAAGTTCGAACCGCCTCAATGCATCAGTTTTTCTCCCGTCTCATCCAGTACCCAACGACTGGTATTTACAAAAGGCGATGTGTATTTAACTCAGTAGGTAGCTAAAGTGTTCGCGTAAGGTGCATTGACCGTAAGTTGGAACCGCCTCAATGCATCAGTGTTTCTCCCGTCCCATCCAGTACCCAACGACTGGTATTTACAAAAGGCGATGTGTATTTAACTCAGTAGGTAGCTAAAGTGTTCGCGTAAGGTGCATTGACCGTAAGTTCGAACCGCCTCAATGCATCAGTTTTTCTCCCGTCCCATCCAGTACCCAACGACTGGTATTTACAAAAGGCGATGTGTATTTAACTCAGTAGGTAGCTAAAGTGTTCGCGTAAGGTGCATTGACCGTAAGTTCGAACCGCCTCAATGCATCAGTGTTTCTCCCGTCCCATCCAGTACCCAAAGACTGGTATTTACAAAAGGCGATGTGTATTTCATGTCTGTATCAGAGGGGCGGGATGGGGCCCAGTGTTAAAGCGCTCGCTCTAGAATCGATCCCCGTCGGTGGGTCCATTGGGCTATTTCTCGTTCCAGGCAGTGCACCACGACTGGCATATCAAAGGCCGTGGTATGTACTACCCTGTCTGTGGCATGGTGAATATAAAAAATCCCTTGCTGCTAATCGAAAAGAGCAGCCCGTGAAGTGGCGACAGCGGGTTTCCTCTCTTAATATGTGTGTGTTCTGTACGAAAGTTCATAAACATTATATGCCTTGGTGTTCAGTTCGAACCTCTTCATTGCATCATTTTCTCCCGTCCCAACCAGTGCTCCACGACTGGTATACAAAAGGCAATATGTACTTCATGTCTATATGAAGGTACGTAATAATTCTAAACATTTTTATTGCTGCTTTGTTGGCAGGACTAATCTATGCGGCGTCAGAAAGTTTTCTTTTTATCTCTTTCTATCGATCACGACGGGACGTAACCCAGTGATAAAGCACTCGCTTGATGCGCGGTCGGTCTGGGATCGATCCCCGTCATTCGTTGTATTGTTTTTCAAATTTGATGCTCTCAAAAAAGTTAATATTCCTGAAAAGCTTAATATATATATGTAATAATTACACGATTCTCACTTTAATGCCATTTTAATCAATAAAATCATGCTAGACATTGTAGTGGTATAGAGATCATCCCCTCACCCACTTCCTCCTCCTTAATGTCAGATTAATTCTGACGTCCCTATGACAAATATCATCCACTGGATATTAATTTCTTAATTATATAAAAAGCAACAAAAACAACCAGCACGATTTTAAAAGAACAGTAAGGTAGTGTGTGTTTTAGTAGACATACATATCAGTGTTCTTCTGAGGGTTTAAAAAAGCCCCGAGTACCGGGTAGGTGACTGCAGTGGTTCTTCTGAGGGTTTAAAAAATTACACTTTCCAAGCAGCAACTGGGAGGGGACAAATTATTTATAAATAAAATACAAACTTCCTGTGCTACCCTACAATATTAATAAATTCGAGTAAACCATGGTCCCTGTGACCAGGGCCTCTCCCCCCAAAAAAGACAGTACTTCGACAGCACCCCTCAGGTCGCACACCCCAGGGATCCGTCTCTGACTGCTATCAGTGCTAAGCGTGTCACATGTTATACTTTGTAACAGTTGATTGAAACAATCCCCTTTCATAGTGTTCATATAAAAAAAAATGTTTTACATTCAGTAGATTGTGATTTTGAAATAAAGGAATGACGAGCAATATTAATAATTTAAAATATCAATTTAAAATATATACTCAAGACTAGTGTTTTTAAGGTATAATATATGAAAAATTTAAAATTATTATTACTGATCTCGATGACGTAAAGTTCACACACACGTATAGTTAAGGTGACAATGTAAATAAGCACGTATATAAATATTAACCTTGTGATCTGAAATTTCTAAGGAATTGCTCGTCACACAAATAAACATGTATATCTGACAGATATCTGTATTTACACTATCGCATGAATATAATGTACTATTTTATGCGAAACAACACTAGGTCTGATGTATGACAAAACCTTGGACCTAATCTAAAAACGTATCTCTGCACACTACGAGCCAGTAGGGGTGCCAATGGGTTATTTTTAAATGTTACAAAAATAATTCCTGGGGGTCTTTGCTCAATAATGCCCCTCACTACTGACCTAAAAGTACTCCCCTCTCCCATAGGCCTGTATTGTTTTGTTTTTTTTAGATGGATCGCTTTGTCATCAACGCCACGGTGGATTCTTTCACAAGCAGCGACGACTTGCTTGCCT
Organism: Gigantopelta aegis; assembly: GCF_016097555.1. NCBI lineage: Eukaryota > Metazoa > Mollusca > Gastropoda > Neomphalida > Peltospiridae > Gigantopelta > Gigantopelta aegis. The sequence continues at coordinate 11,057 of NW_024535992.1, forward strand.
GGCCTGAGCAATATGGGCTGGAAAACGACGAATACGTGAATTTAAAACTCGTAGAGCTTCTATGTCAGGAAATTAAACAATCAGAAGAAGCCGCTGCGATGGAGATGGAACAATCAGAAGAAGCCACTGCGTTGGAGACTCCTCCTGCCCCCGAGGTCGAAGACTTATGGTCTCCCTTAACACCTGAGGAATACGACGACCTGATCAAACTGTGTGACGAACATTGGAATCCATCCTATGA
>NW_024535993.1:0-10466 GCF_016097555.1 Gigantopelta aegis
ATAAATTATAATTTTATTTCTTCTGCCATACTGTCACAGTCATTATAAAGCAGGTCGTAGAAGTACATAATGTATGGATATAATTATACATCGGCAGTCACTATTGTCAACGGTTATTCCGAAAGTACATCATTTAAACAGACCGTCCACTTCAAATTAGAACCTGTAGTATCAAAATCAGTTTACCTCTTCTATGTTGTTGTTTGTGTTATTATTATGTTGTTGTTGTTTGTTTCAGCCAGTTTGTGATTTATGGCTATTGCGTTTCCTTTTGATGTAAACCCGAAGGTAACACAAAGCCATTCTGAAAAAAACATCCCGTCATTCTGTAGTTCTACATTTTCAGAATGTGATTATAATCACTATGGTCCTCTGTGTGACAAATCTTGCTCCGGTAGACACTGTCATGAATCACATGGTAAACCGTCATGTGATAAACAAACTGGACGATGTGACAGAGGATGTTCAGCAGGATGGATTGAACAAGACTGTACAACAAGTAAGATCTTCACCGCGTTTCAATAATTTTATGTACAGAGAAAATGTTGCTTTAAATGTAGTAAAAAATTCCTTGGTTAGAATATCAAATACAAAAGGATGAAGCAGTCAAAATAACTAAACTATTTTTATTGACAATAGTCACCGTCGCTTAGACTAAAATTCTGCACGGCTTTAATACGACCTGGGATCATTTCTCGTCGAGTAGCTATCAGGTTGGCTGCTAGTGCCTGAAGTGGGTCAAGTATCCTCTTAGCTGTGGTCTATTACTTTGACCACAGCTAGAGAAAAATGTATTGAATAAACCGCCCCGCCCGGAATTGTCGAAAACCAAAAATAGTCACCCAGCTACTGTGTGAAAAATACACTTTTTTCTTAAATCGGAAGCCACAGACCTTTGGATTATTCTCGAGTAGGATCATGCTGTTAAACGTGCATGAGTAGAATCATGTCATTAAACTTGCATTTTGTTAACCAGTACCAACGCCATAAGAAAAAACCCGACGGCCCTAAGCCAAATGAAGCTGGACTGTATTTTCTTGTGGTCGCCCAGAGGAACGTGTGTGGAGTCGCGACATGATTAACACTTTTAATAGTAGAGGTCGTATCAAGTAAAAGCCATTTCATTCTGTATATTAAGTTATAATAAGATGTTTTTTAATCGATGACACGCCTGTTTTTCCTATCTTTGTAGAACTGTTTATATCACCAATACCCTCAATAGAACGATCAACCAGTGCTACAATTTAGGTGAACCTATCTGTAGCAATAAGCGTATTTAGAAATGACCCCTTGATCATTGTCAGTTATAGTAAACTAAAAGACAGCACCAGTCTCTCTCTTTCTCGCTCTTTTCTCTCTTCCTCTCCTCTTCTCTCCCTCCCTCTCCTCTCTCTCTCTCCTCCTCTCTCCCTCCGTCCTCCTCGTCTCGGGACCCCCTCTCTCGCTCTCATCCTCTCTCTCTCCTCTCTCTCTCTCTCTCACTCCTCGCTCGTCTCTCTCCCTCCTCTCTCACACACACACACATTACAAATAAGGCTATCATTGGTTCTATTTCTACAGAATGTCAAGACACGGTTGGACCGAGCTGTATGTTTAAATGTAGTGATCGACACTGTAAGGGATCCAACTCAGCATGTGATGTCCACGATGGTGCTTGTAAAGGTGGCTGCCAGATAGGCTGGAAAAACGCAAACTGTACTGAAAGTACGTGAGGCCTATTTACTTATTAACTACTGTGGTCGACCAATCAACCCTTCATTCCAGGAAGTGTGATCATGGTCCAAACTTTCATGCCAATTTATTTGATTTTTTATGGATCGTTTCCTTTTAGAATCCAGTGGGCTTAACATCACTTGCGATGACACAAACAAATTGAAATTAATGCACACTTTTGGGGAAAGAAATAGCATATTGCCATAGAAATTATGCAGATAACTATTATTTCTATTCACTGATATTTCATCAGTTTTAATTTATTATCAACACATATGCGCCTAATACCCCCCCCCCCCCCCCCCCCCCCCCCCCCCTCCACGTTATTTTGTTTCCGTTGGTAGAACCGACGCATGGGGTATAACAATATTTTGTATGCAACGTGAGAATTTGTTTGCTCTTTTTTGTAGAATGTCATAGGTTGTATATTTGTCTGGGAATGTAGATTGGAGTAAACATATCTAGACTCGTTGTTTTAGTATAATAATTATTATTACAATCGTGGATAGCACAATGGTTTCAAATTTAACAAAGTGCCATCGTTGATGCCCATTCAAAGTTACCTTTACATCAAGCAAAATTGGGTATTTTTGCAATACATTTTAATCATGTTAAAATTCCACCAAATTGTAGTGACATTAACAGAACCCAAATATTGAATGAGCTAAAATTAATTGTGATTAGTTTGTGCACTTTGTGTTATAAAATTAATAGCATTAATCACATTATATTAACAGGGTGTGATGGAAAATATGGCCCAGGATGCAGTTCGTCATGCAGTGCCAGACACTGTAAAGCTGATGATGCACAATGCGATCACGTGACTGGTTCATGTGATGGACCATGTGATGCTGGTTGGCAAGGAGATACGTGCACGGATAGTAAGTACTTAGGTTTGACCTTCGTTCTTATGATTATTGATTTTTCATTGGATAGAAGGAACACTTCTTAATTAATCAGCAATTACTACATATTCTTCTTTTGTATAATGGCTTCCAATGCAGACAAAACAACAAATAGATAATAATCGGGTCTAGTGGATATTAGTCAGAAAACAAATCAGACCAGACTCATGTTTTGTTATCTGTGACTGAGAAGGTTCGAGAAATATGTTTCTGTTTGTTTCAAATTTTAAACATGACTGCATGACGGTATGGTTTATGCAAACTTCATTGTCTCTGTTAAACTCGACATTGTTTCTTTTGATACAGTGTCAGCGATGGAATCATGGAAATATTTAAAACTACATTCCCTGGAATATTTTTTATTATTTAAGCATATAGAACAGAAAATCCAATTGCGTTTGGTGTATATATGACGCCGCACTCCGCAATGGTTTTATAACGCTGGCTTATCAATGTCAAAAACAAAGCCAGTATTTTGAAAGTGGGACACTTTTAACGGGCTTCTGCCGATCTCGGTTTTCATTGGCTTATCACAAGTATAGAATTCCCCAACAAGAGATCATGTGAGATTTCGCAATTTTTGAACAAATAATGTAACTGTGTCATATCTTCAAAACATATTTATATCCATAGAGGTATGGTACAACGCCTTTCCAGGGGTCAGTGAGTGGGGGATTTGCCTTGAAATTTTGACAATGGCCAGCTGTTGGCATACGCGTTACATGTAACAGGGTGTTACTAATTACGTAACGCTCTAGAGGTAGAGGAACAGGGTACTGAGTTCGATTTACATTACATTTTTCAAGAATATATGTTATTTTTATTCATTACTTAGACCTAAAAAAGTGTTTCTTGGAAATGCGCGGTTAGTCTAGGATCGATCCCCATCGGCGGGTATACATCTTTGTGGTGAAACTTTTCCACATTTATTTAGATTTCATCTTTTTAGATGAACTGACAGACTTGACAGCTGTGGTGGCACTATTCAGTGGGGCAGGATATCCTGACCTTTCACGAGCACTGTTATGAGTACATGTTATCATATCTGTACTTATTCTAATGAACTCTGTCCAGTGCTAGTTGTGATTTAGTAAACTAGTTTGGGAGTGCTAGTCATCTTCGTGGGAATGCAAAGGATATCCTCAGACGTTCTTGTCTTCCTATAGACGTGGCACTAGAGAGATATTTATGGAATTATCCACTAATTTGTCTGAATGTCCATTCAACTCTCCATTGTGACGAAATACGGCACTGATCATGTATTACCATTTTGTCATTCAGATTGACATCATATGGCATGGCAGGACACTGTATGATATTCATGCACATACAAGTTTATGCTTCATGAACTAATTTTCTATCATTTTGTCATTTGCCAGTTTGAATATAAGACATTCACAAAATAACAATACTGTTAAAAAGTATGTGATATAGTTAACTTTAGTTCGACTTTGTATTTAAGGTTGTGATTCAAACCATTATGGTGTGAATTGTAAATCGCTGTGTGAAGAGAGACACTGCAACGGGGAACAACTCTGTCACCATGAACTGGGATACTGTAATGGCGGATGTCTCACAGGGTGGACTGGACTTACCTGTGTTGAAGGTAATCTGTTTTCTCGTTGTTTTCACCTTTTAATTAGTTGTTTCATATATTTGATGAGCTATTTTTAATATTTAATTGAATTGAAGACATTAACTTAAAATGTTTCGGTAAGCATAACAGAAGTATTAGCAATCATCACTGTTTGCTGATTAAATATATTTCTGTAAAGTGAACACTGAGTCAGTTTTAAACGTTATATAAACGGAAAACGTTCACATACCATTTTAATGGTTACATTGAGAATATAAAGGCAAAATGGTATAGGCCAAATATATTGAGAAAAAAAAAACACCACAAATTTCTTTAATTTCAAGAAACAAGGCTGCCACTACTAATAACCTTATATGATACAAGTCAAACTTTCACATAACATTTCAGTGGTTACATTTTTAATATTAGATATCTATTAGGGACAAAATGATATAGGCTAAACATGCAAATCATTAAATATATATACTCTTAAAAAAGAGTAGGGGAAGCTGAAATATTAATGCTAATATCAGTTATTAGACTGAACATACATTTTGACCACAAACATCCTAGTAAAGAACGTTTAGGTCTGTTTATCAACACACTGAAACACATTCCATAGTTTTCACGTGCATCACGCAGTTGCCCCGTACATGTGTGTGGGGTGTCATTCTCGATTTTAACAATTTCCAGGAAGGTCGATTAATCACTGTGGAACATTATTTCTGTCAATCTTTTCCATTCTGTTGATCATACAGTTGTTATTGTTTTGTTTTGAGTCATTTGTATTGTTTGAATTTGCGATTTACTGATAAAAAACGTCAACTTTCAATTCTCTCTCTCTCTCTCTCTCTCTCTCTCTCTCTCTCTCTCACTCTCACCTCTCCTCTCTCCATCTCTCTCTCTCCTCACTCTCATCCTCTCTCACTCTCTCTCCTCCCTCTCTACACTCTCCCTCTCTCTCTCTCCACTCTCTCTTTCTCTCCCTCTCCCTCTCGCTCCTCCCCTCCTCCTCTCTCCCTCTCTCTCTCCTCTCGCTCATCCCTCCTCCTCTCTCTCATCTCGCTCTCTCTCTTTCTCTCCGCTCTCTCTCTCCTCTCTCGTCTCTCTCTCTCGCCTCTCTCTCTCTCTCTCTCTCAATCTCTCTCTCTCTCTCTCTCTCTCTCTCTCTCTCTCTCTCTCTCTCTCTCTCTCTCTCTCTGTGTGTGTGTGTGTGTGTGTGTGTGTTTTCCCTAATTTGATATATTACGACTACCACTAACCTTGAATAATAACATTTCGGTTAAACATCTGTTACTACGATACATTGATTCCTATTACTGTGTGCATTCCCTAGCTGTCACTGGTCCCGAGGGCAACAGGTATTATATCGCCACCATTGCTCTTGCCGTGGTCGCAGCGATTCTTCTTGTGCTGCTTATTGCAAGTGTTTTGTGGTAAGTAACTTTTGTACTTTTGTGCGAAAATACGATGAATGCCTACTTTATAAAGTATTACTCGTCTCGGAGGTGTAATGTGTTCAGCCATTCGAACTTTTCCTTTGTTTACCCCATAACAGATATACTGTGTATTCTGGGGTATCGTTACACATTTATTCATTCGTTCATGGTTTAGTTTATCATCTTTTAAGAATGGTTGTTACTAGGTTCATACCAATGGGTTTCAATGGCAAAAAATGGAAGCTGCAAGCCTACTACACTAATCGTTTTCCCTGGACAGACAGTTTCTTTTCTTTTTCCATTTCAGATTATACATATCGTATGCGCTAGTGCAGTGTTGTGTCAGTTCTATTGATATTCATACAACAGTTAAAGCTCAGTCAATACATTGTGCAGTACGAAAGATTCCGTAGCGTTCAGATATTTCTTTGTACAATTGTAGGCACTTTAGAAGTCGGAATTCTCAACGCAACAACGTCGCACGTCAATTTATTTCATCCACGTCAGATGATCGAACGGAAGCCGAGCCGAGTGGCCTTGACAGTGGGAGTAGCTATGTTAATGCAGGCCAAAGTAATGAATATGAACAACTCGATGTATTAAACTCGCCACAGAATGATTATAATAAGATAACAGGCGTTTAGATACATACAAATGATATAAGTTTTTGTTTTATCCTGTTTTCTTTTGGGGTTGTTGTTGTTGTCGTTGTTGTTGTATTTGCTAAACATGGCCAAATTGATGGTGTACGTGAAACGTTAACTCCTGCTCTAAGCTAAATGCCCATGATTTTTGTTTTTAAGAAAGTTAATTCTAGAAGTTCTAATTGAAAATGTGTGCTTAATAACAAGGATATAGAAACAATTGTGAATAACGGTACATACAATGAGGTGTTGCTGTCATATGTATTCATCTGATTGTGTTGATCATCACTTCGTGTTTTGCCTTTACAATAGTTTGTCACCCAATAGCCAATGTATATTTCGTGCTGGGTGTCGTTAAACATCTATTCTTGTTTGTTCTATTCATTCGATTGTATGTGGGAAGAAGGGAACTGTATTAACGTTCCCATATCCAATTAAGGTTCAGGCACGCCCACCCCGGACTCGGCCTCTGGCATCGTCAGTGATCGATTCCGGGGCATGGGGGGGGGGGGGGGGGGGGGGGGGGGCGATTGTATGTATGTAGTTATATACATGTATGTGTATATGTAGGTTCGATTCCTACCGATGGACACTTCGTGTTTTTAATTTTATATTATTTCATTATTATTTTGTGCTCCCACTGGAAATGTGAAATGTTTAAACTTGCTCACAGTGTATAATATATGTTATGTTTAATTTATCCCATGAACGATGGCTATGGTCTGGTGAAAATAAAGAATGAATGAAAGGAAATCTCGATCATTTACAAACTAGTTCATTTACCAGTTAGCTGTTAAGTCTATCAGTTAGCTGTTATTGTTTCGCGGTTGTTGTTGTTTGTTTTGGGGTTATTGTTGTTGTTGTTGTTTTTTTGTTTTTGTTTTTTTGTTTGTTGTTGTTTTTTTGTTGTTGTTGTTTTGTTTTGTTTGTTTTGTTTTTGTTTTTGTTTGTTTTTTGTTTTGTTTTTTGTGTGTTTTTTGTGTGTTTTTTTTTTTTTTTTTTGGGGGGGGGGTGTGTATACCCACATAACGTGTTATATAGTTGGGGTTTATTTCTCATTATCAATTTGTATTTTTTTTTTTTTTTTTTTTTTTTTTTTTTTTTTTTTTTTAGTTCATTTATTTATTTATTTATTATGATTTTATTGTTGTTAGTTTTTACAACTTTATTTTACGTATTTATTTGAGTTTAATTTCCTTACGCACGTGATGGGTTTATATTTGATATCTTCTTTATTACTACCCAGGGGGCGGGACGTAGCCCAGTGATAAAGCGTTCGCTTGATGCACGGTAGGTCTGGGATCGATCCCCATCAGTGGGTCCATTAGGCTATTTCTCGCTCCAGCCAGTGCACCACGACTGGAATATCAAAGACCGTGGTATGTATTATCCTGTCAAGTCAAGTTTGGGATCTAGATTAATTGTGTAGTTGGGGGTCTCTTGTGACAAGAGGCAGGTCTATCTGTATATTTCCAGGTATAATATGTACATTGTGGCTTTGGACTTGTGGCAAGGCTATCATTATTTTGTTAGTGTGTATTATGTACATTTCCCCAAAGTAAAGGAGTACTGAGCAGGAAGGTTGAGTTGCACGGGCGTATCGCTTGAGGCAATCTTGCTGCATTGCAGATATTGGTTAGCCAATGGCAAAATAGGTTGGGTTAGTCCCAAGGTATAAAAGTAGTTACAGTATTAGAGCCAAGGCCGGCTATTGTGCCCATGACAGGCGTGCGCTACAACAGCTTGTTCTGAGTGTGCACGTAAAACCCTATGACGTGACATGATATGACACAGTAGAGCGTGCACTACATAGGTCGGTGAAAGAAACGTACTGAAGCAGGTTATCTGTGTTGGAAGTAACCTGACCGTCGAGGGGACCGTCTGATGCCTGAGTGGAGGGGTGCATAGCGCTGTGGGTTGACATCGGCCCATATGATGGTAGACGGTTGGTGACACAACAGAAACGTCGTCGCAGTGGATGACAACATAAACGTCGTCTTGGTGGATGTAAACGTCGTCGTGGTAGATGACAACTCAACGTCGTCGTGGTGGATGCGAAACCGAACATGTGTTTTGAACTGTTAAGAACTAAAAGGGACTAACTGTCGTAGTGATACATGTTGAATTTTCTTGGGGTTGTGTAATTTGTTTGTGATTAGCGTTAAAGTATAGGGGTATTTTGGGATTTGAATGGAAGCGAATGAATGGAATAAATGTATGCTTGTGTGTTATAGTGTAATAAATTGTATTTTTTTAAACTTCTTGTGTGTTGTGGACTTTTTAGTTATCAGTTCGTGACGGTGCATATAAAAGATCCCTTGCTGCTAATCGAAAAGTGTAACCTATGAAGTGGCGATAGCGGGTTTCCTCTCAATATCTGCGTGGTCCTTAACCATATGTCCGACGCCAATTGACCGTAAATGAAATGTGTTGAGTGCGTCGTTAAATAGAACGTTTCCTTCCTTCCTTATTGCTACCCACGTAATTATGTGTCCTGCATGTTTGTATGGTTTATATCGTTTAGTTTAAAAATGAATTGATTTGTCATGCATGAATATGTTTTCAGATAGTGCTAAATCGCCCCCCCCCCCCCCCCCCCCGACCCCCCCCCCCCCCATTATCAAATATAAGTTGTATAACATACGGAAGTAAAGAACTTGAAATTGTAATTTGATAAAATAGTGATATCTAACGCTTTGGTGTATTATGCCCTGAAAAGGAAAACACGTTTTATAGATAAAATTGACAATAATATGTATGAATATATTCGCCAGAAATACACAAAAACAATATGAAATTTTAAATGGAGTATAATAGAATCTGTCACATGATGAGTATGTATCTGCCATTAGCCTAAGGCAATACTGTATCTTGGCGCACAACTAATTCCAAAAGAAAATAGTGCAGCAGTTGTGGGTGTATATAAATAGCCATGTTCCACTGTTAGGTATCTCTGGCTTTTGACCGACCGTTCAAAATTGCGCCAAATTACCTTAATCAAAATTGCGCACCTTTTCTCTTTGGCATTGTTCTTTGCTCCTTCAAAATCCCCCCCCCCCCCCCCCCCCCCAGCCTGTTACCTTGCACTTACCAGTGCAGGCGGTACCTCCTCCTTCCCACCCCCCACACCTTTCCTGTCCTGGATGTGCACGTAAAGCCCTATGATCTGATCTGACCTGACTGTCGGGTAGGTCCCCTTAACGAGCTATTCTCGGCTTACTAAATTCCAAAACTATAAACGTAGCTCCCTTCTTTACTATTTCGGCGGCCACGGTCGGGCTGCTGGTGCTCCCTTGCACCTGCCAGCGCAGGCGGTCCCTCCTCCTTCCCACCCTCACCTTTCCTTTCCTGGACGGAGGAGCCAGTTGTTGTGTCCAGGACAGGCGTGCGCTACACCAGCTTGCTCTCAATGTGCACGCAAAGCCCTATGACCCGACCAGGTGGTCCCCTTAACGAAGAGGACTAACTAGTCAACTCTCGGCTTAACTAAATTCCAAAAGTATAATCGCAGCTCCCTCCTATTTTGGCGGACCGTTAAAAAATGCGCTTAATTTCCTTCTCATAAATGTGCACCATTTCTCTTTGGATTAAACCTTCGGGACTCAAAATTCCATAGCACCAAACCACCTCTCCGCCCGTACCGATCACGGTCGGACTGCAGGTGCCCCCTTGCACCTGACAGTGCAGGCGGTTCCCCCTTCGCCCCTCACCCCCTCCCCCACACCTTTCCTGTCCTGGACGGACAGGAAACCTGGCCGCTGAGGCCGACACACCTGCGCCCAGGACAGGTGTGCGCTACAACAGCTTGCGCTGAATGTGCAAGTTAAACAAAAAACACGCTCCGACCCTGACCTGACCTGACTGTCCAGGTGTTTTGCTTATAGAAGGGAGCCCATTTTGACTGTTCGGATATGATGTTTCCTCCTCACCTTCCTATAGACGGAGGACTGCCACTTTAGTCATGAATTGTGGTCTTAACCCCCCAACCCACCATTCTAAACAGGGTTACATTTGTGGTATATGGAAAAAGCCTTTAATACTGATGTCTTGTTTGGCTCTAATGTGCAAATAGTGGGGCTTTAATAGAAGAAAAAAAGGATGAAACAAATTCCAATGTTATTTTGGACCCAATGGTGTCGGGTTTTTTAAGTTATTGCTGTGTGGGGAGTGGGAATTGGAGGGTGTCGGG
>NW_024535994.1:0-11096 GCF_016097555.1 Gigantopelta aegis
AAATGTGATTAACCTTTACCAGTTTTAATAATTCATTGATTTTGCACATGCTCCTTCAATAGATTCAATGAGCCTCTTAATTGCTTCTTTAGGACCTGCAAAACCAAGCGAATTCACCCTTTTTTTTTAAGTGTTTTCTCTCTGACACAAGGTATCTGAACGACCACCAAAATCTAAAAAAACAAAGTGTTTTCTTTCTCTCTCAATCTGGGTGTGTTAACAAATATCCTCTTTCTGTTCTCAATACGCACCCTCCTCTTGCACATTAAAGGTTCATTATTCCTCTCAATCAAGTGACTGTGTTTCTTCTCCTTCATCATCATCATCCATAATCGTAATACTAAAGGAAAAACTCCTATTGCTCTTAGCCATTTTGCTACTATAAAAAGAGAGTAGAAAACAAAAAAAAAGAACTCATAGTAGTGATAGTTCTGATGAAGGAAGTTTCTGTGTTCCTGAGTGGATGCCTCTTTTCTCTAAGTCTCACCCTTTCCCTTAAACTTAGAAAATCTGGTAATTACTGGCCAGTCTATTATTGAACACAGTAGAGAAGCCAGTCGTCATACAAACTCAACACTATCTTCAAATGGAAATATTGCTTTATCTTCAACTCCTAAAGACTTGTCACCTAAGAAAAAAGGTTCAAACTCACACAAAATCACCCACCAAATCATTGAAGCACAAGAAAAAACTTCCCCAAATAAGACACCCCCTATACAGAACCCTTTCTTCCCTCTTAGGTACTTTGAATTCTAAAATTTCAGTTAAATATGAAAAATGAATATTCACACTGGTAGCACAATAATCCCTTGATGATTACTGGAACATGTGAGTCTGTGACATCTCTATCTGATTAGGTGGTGACATAATGATAGACCATTCCTCCTCTTACTAAAAAACCATCCAAGGTCCCAGACAACTGAGGATGACACACTGTCAGTTGATGAGTGGTTCAAGTTTAACTACGAGTGAGTACTAATGGGTCAACTATTCAACAGCCTGTTTAAACCAAACCAAGGTCGTCCACACTTAAAGACGCTATCATCATCAACCACAAAAACCTCTTGGTATCAAGAACATCACAATCGACATTGTTTTGAAAAACTTTTCAGTTTTCATCCTCCCCCAGTTTGATAGTGGTTGATGGAGACTTACATCCAGCGCCACTCTTTATCTTTAAAGAATGTTGACCTTATTCCAGATAACCATCCAATTCACACATGGAAACTTGGTAAAATCAGCACCAAAACCACGTAAAAAAAAAGTATTTCACAATCTAAAGATGATGTTGATCCGAGTATCAACCTCCATAATGAAACAATTTAATCTTTATTTTATTTTGTGCTTTATTACATGTATAGAACAACCACTATTTATTTCTAATATCTTTTAGCTATAGCTGAGTATACATACTTATGATTGATTTTCCAACATTGAAAAGTCTCATCTCTTTATTATGAACCAAGCAGTGATATATACAATGAAGATGATGTGTCGTGAACTTTATCATTATATGGTCCAGAGGCTATGTTGGTATGTTCTCTGGTTTACTGTAAGGACGTCGTATATGTAAGTGACCAGATACTTCTTTGAACATGTACAGTTTTTGAGCTGTATATAATATGATAGAAGAGGTAAGCCCTGGGAGGTTGTATCAATGATTGCAATTACCATTGGACTAGGAGATGATTGAGGACTTGGTAGACAGATTCTGGAGGTGGTGAACTGGATGAATCTGTATGAAAAAATGTATAAAAAAGTATTTTTGATTTGTTACTCACCTCGACTTGGCTTCAGATGAGTAGGTGATCGGACTCTTCCAGGTGAGTGTTGTTTGAGGTAACATAACTAGTCGCGGCTATAACAGTTTAAAAATTGTACATGCAAAGATGATAAATCCATTAATTGTGCTCACAGAGGGTTTTGAGTGGAATTTGATGTCCATTAGTAATCGTTCCACTAATCTAATATTGTGCATAATACATAGTGATGTACATTGAGCTTATACATACAGCATATGCTACAGTAGAGTGATGTAATTGTGCTCCTGCTGTCTTTGTAAACTGTGTCTGAGATACAACTCATCCTTTAATGCATGGTAGCTGCCTAGAATAGAGAGAGAGTAATACATAGTATTATCCTATTGGACTGACTTTTTTTTTCATTACACGCCATTTTTAGTTCCCATACTTTGTTTGTTCTTTCCAATTCTCTCCCTAATCTATATAAACATGTATGATACAGTAGGTCCGATAGCAGTGTGGGAGTGCATTTAATACCTTAATATTTTCCAATTTTTTTGCTGTTCAATCTTTTTGGAGTGTTCAACTTGATTTAAGAGATCCTGATCTCTACTACATCTGGTTTTCTCTTGCATCTAAAAATTATCAAAATACTGTATCTGTTAACAGCTTTAGAAATACCTGTGCTCTTAATTTGATCCTCCATACTTTTTTTCGTTTCTCTATTTCGTTCTTGGAAATTTAGCTTGGTCTCCTCATACGCTGCATTTTCTGCTTGTTCTTGTGCCTTTTGTGCAGCCTAAAAAATTATCAACACAATAATTAGCTGTACAGAAATGTATCTGTTTTTTAACCTCCTTTTCTGCTTTTTTCCATTTTCTCTTTCATTTCTTTTTCCAAAGCAGCCAATTGACTCTCCGCCTACATTATGAATACTCATCATAGACACTGTAAGAATTATTTAACTATTTTTATTTTTTACAGACCATTTTTGCTGCTTTCCTCTTGTTCTTGTTTCATTTTTTTCTTATAAACTGTCCATGTCTTTTTGAAGCTATGAACGTTATATATAAAGCCATCAATTCATTAGCAGCATTAACTACAAACCTGATTATATTTTCCTTTCTGATCTTCTATCTGTTGATTGAGATGATCAACTTGTCTCACTATAAGATTATAGGATCAAATATTACTGATATAGTGTTTATTTTATTAGCTCACTCAGCTTCTTGTTTTCATCTTCTTGCATAGCCCAGATCACTTCTTGATGTATCCAGTTCATTCTCTAACTGATCTATTTGATCTTGCAATTGTTTTTGCCTCTTCTAACTGTAATGCCTGGAGTGGTGGTGGTGGGGGTGGCTATATGGTTAGAAAGGTTTTTAAATCATATTAGCTGATCACATAGCTGGTCTCTGTTACTTCATTGTCATTATCAGTTTGTTCTAATTCTTGGAGTTTTGTTTCAAGATCCTCAATTTTTCACTTCTTGTTGACGAAGTAATAATACTTTTTCTAATACTCTAAAAATCCTTATTACAATTAGATCTGTGTTATCGGCCACTGACTGTTCTTTGAGTTCCTTGATAATCCAATCATGCGTCCAGTCCTTTCCTTGCAATAATTCATCATAATATGCCTACATAATTTTTGTTAACATACTAAAATTGGGGGCATTTTCAATTAGTACTAATTATACCTTGTACTCTCCTGCTATTTTTTGAATAGCATCATCTAATTGAGTTTGGTAACTCTTACGTACAGTTGTCCATTTGCTAGAGTGGACAATATTCATTATGATCACAATAGTAACTTGAATTGGCTGCATAAATTCCCTATAATTCCTATAGTAGACTGAACTAACCACTTGATGTTTTCTCTCTATTTCATTCAATCTCTTATTGATTCTGCAGTATCTGAAGCAAGAAAAAATAGAGCTAACATTGTGTTCTGGCGACACTTTATACATACAGCTCTGTAGAATGATCATTGATTTGTCGCTCATAATTGGCTTTTAAAATATGCTGAGCAAATTAAGATCTCTTCTCAATTGACCTGTATCTTGTACTAGTGTTTGAAGTACACCAATGGTGTATTTTAAATCAATAACATCTGACTGTTCTGTTGTGTGATCGATCCTCTACACTGTAGCCTACTTTATGAAAGAAGCCAAAGATGGTCTGTAAGTCAAAAAGACTAGAATTAATGGGTGCCAATAATTCACTTGCTCACTTGACTTGCAACATGCAGCTAAAGCCCATTCTTTGTATATTGAGGGCTATTTCTGGGACAATAGGTTTAGGCAAGTTTGGTACATGATCAACGGACATCATTGGCTCTCTTGATTGGAGTGATCCTGCAGATTTTTAGGAAGAAACACTTGGAATAGGAGAACTCCATAGTTTCAATCACACTCAGTGCGCCAGTACCAGCTCCACCCAAAGCTGTTAATTGTGTGTGTTTGCTACCATGGCAAATAAAGGAATGCGGTTGTCATGGTTCTCACATGGCATAACAAATAAACACCCGGGGTACTTCAATTATTTTCAGCTTGGAGCTACGCCCATAGTTGCAGTTTTTTGTTGCTTTTTACAAGTTTGAAGAAACTCTGCAATATTTTACGAGCTAGAAGAACACTAAAGGACTTGATAATGTCCTTTTGAGCGTTTGGGATCTCTAGCAAGCAAAAATCGATCTCAAAGTTTTCAACTAGCAAGCATAACTGATCATTTTGTTAGCCATCATGTAAGGAGGCCAATTCTATTGCTGATAGCTGTTTTGTGCTGCTGTCCTATATCTGTAAATTTAAAGGTAAGCAGAATTATGCAACTATATTAGTTGTATGTATATTTTTGTTTCATGCTAATTTTTTTGCATGTATTTTGAGGCCCTCCCCCAAACCAATTGTGCAGCTTCTTCTGGAGTATTCTAATTGTTGTTTTTTCTAAACTTACAGCTCAGGACGAGTCCTTCATTTTCAGTTGTTTCAATTTCGAAAACAAAAAGGGCCTTTTTACATTTCTGAAGACAGAAGAGTGTATATACAGTATTGATGGATTGGACCACCTGATGAAGATGTCACTCTTGAGCTGGCTACTGCTGGTGATGATACATAAGGTACATTATTATTCTAGTATATATCTATCAATCATATTGCATATTTTTTAGAACGTTGACTGAAAATTGATCTTCAATTCAACTAACTGGAATGTTAGCAGGGAAATCAATATTTTGGGAGTGGATGACAATATAATTCGTTACTCACCTTATGGTGGAATATTAAGTATCAACTCTACTAGCAATAATGCATCATATACTGCAGCAGGCTAATCTGACATTGCTAGTATCATCCAGACAATGACTGTGAGTATAATGCTACTTTTTAGATGACTTTATTTATTTTCTTTCCCATGCCTAGCTGGAGTGGCATAACGCGAAAAGAAACATATCCTTATCCTTCTGACATTCCTGAAGGTCGCTGGGCTGTATATGAAGTCACTCTTCCAGCAAGCCCACCCACATAGTTACCGTTACTTTCACACTCTCACTGACAAGATCACTTTAGCACTCCACGACTATGATATTTGAGCCAGAATACTGAACATACCTCAAGATTTAGTGGTATTGCTGTTGAAGATCGCCCTTAATCTTCTCTCACCTTACCCTGCATCTTTTAATATGAGCCTAAGCAAGTCAAGATAACAACTTCAATGAATACCCCTACCAATTATAAATCTTACTGTGAAAGATAATGATGAAGGTAAAAGAGAAGATATATTAAAATCATGATATTTCAAATAATCTTTTAATTCAAATCTTGTTCTTTCCCTACACAGATGAAGCTGTTTCTTTCTGGTTACTTATTTTTTGGAGGAAAACTTCTGGGGGTTATCCTCGTACAAAAGCGGAGTTAACACTCTCCCTTGCTTGTCTCAGCATTACTATACTAATGTAACAATTGGAAATGATATTATAATGCCAGGGAAACTCATGTTTGGTGATGAGACTGAACTACATCATTATTATGACTGTAAGAGTATTATACTAAATTTTATAATGATTTTATCACTCTACTTCTAGGTGGAAGTGATTGATGAAAGCAATGTTTACTTTGTTGCTAAAGGAATCATTACTCATGAGTATGCTATGGCTAACAATTATGGAAAGGCTTGGAAGCTGTCTACGAGTATTGTTGTAGGAGCAAAGACTTGAAAAATGAACCGAAAATACAAAGTCTGTTTAAAATAAATTCTATCAAATAATCTTCATCTTATTTTAAATCACATCTAGGCTTGCTCTGTCAGTGACAGTTGATCTGGGGGGGGGGGGGGGGGGGGGGGGGGGGGGGGGGGGGGGGGGGGGGGGGGGACTTACTCTGCATCACCATCTTGTTCCTCTTACTCCCTTTGGTTCCTTGACAGCAGGACAAGGGATACAATACTTGTATTATCCATCTCTGGCACCATGGAAAACTCTCTTATCCTACTCTTTGGGCAATGCTATTGATTATCGTTCAGTTCAAGCTGGCTCACAACTCAATTATGTTGTGGACTGACTCTATTTACATGCCATTATGTGATATGATTATTTTTTTTTAGGGAATGACAATAGTTCCAATAACTGGTCCAATGATATGGAACACAGATAATGTAACTCCAGGAGATTACAGTGTCCAGATCATAACAGAGGACATTGAACAGGTCTTAGGTAGCATCAGAAGTTAAGCTCCGTCTGCTAAACTCAGCTCGGACACAGCCTAAATTCTCACATCTTTCAGTCAATCCTATAGATCTTATCTACACTGCACCAGGCAAATACTGTGTCAACATATTTCTCTGTACTGATGATGATATAAGTGATTTATCAGTTGTCATCATAACACCTACACCTAAAGGAGTTGAGAAATGAATATTATATCTACTAATGATACATTAACAGGTAATATAGCCCATTACTAAATATATATAGCAAACAATACTGTATTTATTTTCATTTTGACTCTTTATTTTGTATAGGTTTTACTTATGTCACTTGGAGTGTAAACCTGATACTCAAAGAGAAGGTCCAGTTATTGTGTGTCTAACTGTAATGAATGATGAGAGAACTGTCTCTACTCCAGCCTGTGTGTCCTCTTTCATTGTGACACTTGAAACGTTACAAAGGTGAGTCAGCACAATATTGCTTAATCAAAAAAAAGAAAAAAACAAAAAAAAAAAAAAACACAAAACAACAAAAAAAAAACAACAAAACAAAACAAAACACAAAAAAAAAAAAACAAAAACACAAAAACAAAAAAAAAACAACAAAAAAAAAAATATAAACCATATCATTTATAGGCCTTTACTATTTGATCACAATTGTCCATCAGCTAATGGTAACATATACTACCAGTCCTTATTATCAATGGACTCGATGACTTTGTCTCCACGTATCTACAAATGTAAGTCTTTCTCCTCTTTCTCTGATGCAATTACACCATGACTATTTTCTTTGCTACTTACTTTGATGGTAACAATGAGACACTCAAAGTCATTATTTCAGTCATCCTTCATTAAGCATTTCGTACACGACACCCAGTTGACTCTATACACCTCAAATGCTGCATATAACTGGTGAAGCCAGTTCAGACATATACCTTAGTGCATTAAGAAATGTGCAAGTATACTAACACAAAAGGGTAGACCACACTTGGAAATCGTATTGTTGCTGTGAAACTTTTAATGGACACAGTACTAACTCTTTATTGACACTTATACAGTCATATCTGTATCAATACACAACACTCCTCCTAAGTTTAAGTGTTAACGGAGATACTGACTCATTTAGAAAATCGTTTCTATCCTCGTAATGGAGCTGTGCCTGCAATAAACTCATCTTATGCTACTGTCATTGATACTGACAGCTTATCTATTAAAATGGCTACAATAAAATTGTATAATCCATTGGATGGTGCTGATGAGTCATTAAAAGTGACTTATAAAACTCCGGAATCTCTCGCTTACCTGTTATTGTTGAAGAATTGGATTTAAAAATCTCCCTTTGGTCGACTATTCTCCAATGAAATTGTATCTGAGTTGACTCACACCATTATTGTTACTGAGCAGCATTGTAGGGAGATGTTAATGTCATTGTTGATATTCGTCACTCCTTTGGGGATTGGCGACTTGAAACTTGAACTGGAGCATGCCCAAACGACGTGTTTTACTGGTTTTAAGTCCAGGTGGTCAGACCTTTCTCGTGACAACTTATTTGCAACCACTTTTGAACACCAGACTCATCAATGTAACCTTGTCCAAGAATATGATGTCTCCTGGTTTGTGCCAATTTCAAACTCAAGGTCTTTTCTCTTCTGACAATAGTCTTCAAGCTTTACTGGAGATCCAATTGAGGGAATTGGACTTTAACGAATCACAGACCTATTGACTGAGAAAGATAATGGACGACTAGTTCGTTGGGGGGTCTTGTCAATCCAGCCACAAGACTCTTATCTTGTAGTATATGATCCACCAGTTGTCCCCGCTATCATTACGGGAGCAGGAAATTATTTTGAGGAGCATCATTATCGAGAGGTTGAGGCTGATGGTCGTATAGTTGACATCTCAGTTAATGTCCATCTTGCAATCCCTTTTGTAGCTAATTATTCTTATCTACCAACTCTCATATTGAGACATCCGGATGGAACAGAGGTCTGGCTTGCAAGTGATGGACTACCCTCTCTGTGCATACGGCAATTTTTTCTTATCTGATCTTTGATGATAGAGCCTCATCTCTCAATAATTATACTGACTATAGCTGTGCAGCCTTGTACAGAAATAATACCAATACAAGTAATGTTGGTAGTGGTGGCTCTGGCAATAGTAGCAGATTAACTCCCCATGGGTTAGATATGAGCTCAGGCTTAGATTGGGGCTCAAGCGCAGTTCAGGCTCAGTTCAGCTTCAGGCTCAGCTTCAGGCTCAGGCTCTGGTTTAGGTTTCAATTCAGGGTCAGCATCAGGCTTTTAAAAGGCATTAGTAGCAGTAGTGGTAGTGGTAGTGGTAGTAGTAGTGAAGTGAATGGTAATATTTCCTACTTATCTCTTAACTATTGATGACTTAATTGCTATGAACATCACAATACCAATAAAACCAAACCTAGTAAATTTATTATCACCTCATTTACCATTATCTGCACTTCGTGGTAAACAACCCACCGGTCATGGACTCTTGCTATATCCAGTGACTTTCATTTAGAGTCCATATAGTGGGATGGTCCTTATATATTGCTCGTGAACCTAACATTGATTCTCATATAACCCAATCTCTAGTACTTTAAGTCTTAAAGGTGATGATTCACCAGCCAACTACCAAGCATTATTGAGAATGTAGTTTTACAACAATACACGACTATGGCCTGATTTTTCAGAAATTCGACACATTGAGACAACAGTATTGATGGCGAGACTCCTTCCAATGGTTCCCAGCCTCAAACCCATTTCTTATATTACATCCATCACATAGAACTTGATCTAGACCCACAGGTCTTTCAGATGCTGCTACTCCAGACTATGTCACTGGATTTCAAGAACATGGCGCACCCATTTCCATAGTAGATCCTAAGGAATGCTATACTTAAAGACGAAGGTTCTAAATTTGGCGTTACAGCCTCACAATTACTTTAAGAAATTACACTAACTAACATGGAAGGTGTTTCAAGTGAATGTTTCCAGAACCCTCAATTAACTGTTAGTGATATGCTATGGAATATTGAAGACGAATTCTATATGTTGTTATGTATCATCTAGTGTGCCTTGCTTCCAATTGAATTGTATCAAACTGTTTCTACGTACATCTGAATATTACAACAATGCCGAAGAATTACTTGAAGACTCACGCACTATTGAGTTCCAAGTTCAAGACTTTGCTGAGTGGAAATCGTTTCACAAGTATTGTTGCTAAAAACAATACTTGTGTTTCACATTCATCAATGACTTACCTGGGGAAAAAGTACTTATTCTTATCCTAATCCGTTATCCTGGTGCTCCCTATGTAGCTATGTACACAGAGGGAGAAGAGAGGTATTCCTTACTAATGCTCTATGTTTGAGTTTTAACTGACAATGATGATGATACACTTCAATCTGTGACAATTACTATTACAAATGCATTCGATGATGACCAAGAACTCCTCTCTGTCATGACAGCATCATCAATACTACTGCCATTAGCTTTTTTTTACAACTTGTCAAGTAATCACTTTTACTTTGGGGAGAGGATACACTTGACAATTACACCACCGTCTTGACCACTGTGAAAATATGAAACACAATACAACAGTCCTGGTAAACCTATCCACTACAACGAGGGTTATGTAGTTTTGTCCCAAGGATGGAAAAGACAATGGCTACTAGCAGTCAGTATGGTCTCATTCACTAGTGTCAATGATGGCTCCATTTGGTGATCTAAATGGACTCACAAACCCTGGTGTTTATATTGATGTCACATTCATTGAAGAACAAGGCAGTGTTGCACTTTATTGATTCCACAGCAATGATCTTTGATGTAGACAATGTTACATTAAAGTATGTCTCTGTTCGTATACTAAATGCTTATGATAAAGAGCTTGAAACTTTGTCTGTTATGAATGTTAGTGAAAAGCAACCTGAGTCCTAACCTTGGAAAGGTTATTATTCTCAATTATATTCCTGATGTCATATACAATATATCCACTTCCACACTTATTATATCGGGACTCAATTCTGTATATTGGAATATCAAGAAGTCCTGAAGACTCTTTATACAATAATATTGCAGATGAACCCTATCCTATCACTAGAACAGGGAAATAGTAATGAACGACGGACTTCTTGATAGTAATCCCCTATATAGCAATGTTGAGATTGTACTCGTCAATGACTTCTCCATTCTTGACTCTCAGCTTCCTCTTTGAACCTCAAATACATGAGGACATAGTTATTGATGCTAATACTGTGGTATATTATATCTAATATGGGCTGCTGCACCCCCCCTACCTGTTCTTGATGATGACATGGGATTCTGTTCCTGGAATAAGCCTTACTTGAATGCAATATGAGCAATGGAGAAGTGGCAATATGCTTTATCGAGTCACTTGGTGGTTATTCACTCTAATATTCTCTAATTAGCTTTGGTTCTACAGCTTTTGTTATTGTTTTGGTGGTACCGCACTATGCCTGGCTCTTATGGAAATCAATGTCTATTCTGCCAGACTCTTCACATTGAAACACTTAGATTACGTTATCCCTTCCATCAAGTGCCCTTATTATAAAAACCTAAACCTTATGCTCTGGAAGATGACTTAACCAAGTGGTGTTCTGTGCTCAGTTTATAAAATGCCT